>NW_027397076.1:17452257-17452764 GCF_003265705.2 Callorhinus ursinus | reverse complement strand
GAAAAAAAAAAGAAAAAAAGATAAAAACAAAAACAGAACAATACAAAAAAAGCAGAATGTGATCAAATATGATCAGGCTAGTGCATAGATCAGCTCCACACACTAGATTTTGGGCGTATTTTGGTCTGTTAGAAAAAAGTGCCTCCTAAAATTTTAAAGGAAGAAAGACATATATGTACAAAATAAGGATTGATACAATGAAGGGATAGAAGATGACTGTAAAGATGAAAATTATAAAAGATTTTATAAAAGGACTTGATAAGATAAGAAGTTTGAAAAAAGAAAGAAGATTGAAAAAAAAAAGAAAAAAGGGAGAGAATGTGATCAGGCAGGAGACTAGAACAGAGCCATACACTAGTGACTTAGGGTATATTTTTATCTTTTAGAAGAAACTGTATCTCAAAATTTTAAAGAGAGAACAACTTATATATATATATATGCCAAAAATAAGGGTAACTACTATGAAGGGATAAAATATGACTCTAAAAATGAAAACTAAAAAATGCT
>NW_027397076.1:17382946-17452157 GCF_003265705.2 Callorhinus ursinus | reverse complement strand
AAAAAAAAAACAGTTAACAACAATTAACTTTGATGAACTAATGAATCATGGTAAAAAAAAGCCATGAATTCTATGTGCAGTATTCCCCTAGCGCTGGAGTTCTCCCGTTCTCCTTGATCGGTAAACTTGGTCTTGGCTTGCTGGCTGTTCGTGCTGATCTTCTGGGGGAGGGGCCTGTTGCTGTGGTTTCCAAATGTCTTTGCCGGAGGCTGAATTGCCCCGCCCTTGTTGGTCCGGGCTAAGCAAGCTGCTCGGGTTTGATCTCAGGAGCTTTTGTTCCCTGCAAGCTCTCCGTACAGCCTTGGAAGACCAGGGCAAAAATGGTGGCCTCCCAATCTCCACCCGGAGGAGCTGAGAACTCGGGGCCCCGCTCCTCAGTGCGCCCCCAGAGAAAAGCAGTCACTCCCGTCTCCCCGGTCGCCGGCCGCACTCCGTGCTCACCCGGCCTGTGACCGAGCGTTGCTATCTCTGGCGCCCGACCCCGTATGGAGTCTCCAAACCCAGCAGATCCCTGCGGTGCGTTCCCGTGCCTCTCCTCCCTGGGAAGGAAGGGGAGTCTCCCCGGATCTGCCACTTGTTGGGTCCCTGCTGGAGGAGCCGTGCCCCGACTGGGCGGCAGATCACAGTTTATGGTAACCCCGAGCTGAGACCTGCGCCTCGGCTCCGTCTCTGCAGCCGGCTTCCCCGCTCCGATACCTGGGAGCTGTGGCGCACTCAGGCACCCCCAGTCTTTCTGTGACCCCGAGGGTCCTGAGACCACACTGTCCCGGGAGGATTCCACCCCCTGCTTAGCCACTGGAGCAACGTCCCTCCGCGGAGCCGACTTCTAAAAGTTCCGATTTTGTGCTCCGCGGCTCTAGCACTTGCCAGAAGCGGCCGACGGAGGCCCCTCCCCCGCCGTCTATCCTCCCGAATATCGCCTCGGATTCACTTCTCCGCACGTCCTACCTTCCAGTAAGTGGTCGCTTCTCTGTTCAGAGAGTTGTTGCTACTCTCCTCTTTGATCTCCTGTCGAGTTCGTAGGTGTTCAGAATGGTTTGATCCCTATTCAGCTGAATTCCTGAGACCAGACGAAATCTAGGTCTCCTACTCCTCCGCCATCTTGCTCCGCCCCTATTTATTAAAATTTAAAATAATATGCTCTTTGACCCAGAATTCCACTTCTATGAATTTATCCATAGATGTACTCTCGCATGTGCACAAAGCTATTTATGTTTACACAAGGGTAGTCTTTGCAGTTTTAGTGTAAATAAAAAAAAAAATAAAATGCTCATTCATGTAATGGGCTGATATGTGCTTTTCAGAATCAGTAGCACTCCATGTGCTGATATGGAAAAATCATCAAGAAATATTTTTAAGTGAAAGAAGCAAGATTTTGAAGAGTGATTATCTCTTGTATTTAAAAATCCATGTTGGTGATGTGTATGTGGGTGTAGCACCTGCACATGTATATTTGTAAACAAAAGGGAAATTGGGGCACCCGGGTGGCTTAGCCAGTTAAGCGTCCAACTCTTGGTTTCTGGCTCAGATCATAATCTCAGGGTCATGATCTCAGGGTCGTGAGATGGAGTCTTACATTGAGCCCCATGTTGAGCCCTGCTGAGCCCCGTAGGTTGGGTTCCATGCTCAGCACAGAGTCTGCTCCAGATTCTTTCCCCTCCTTCTCCCTCCTCCCCCTGCTTCTCTGCCTGCTCACACTCTTCCTTTCTACAGAAAACTTCCCTCTCACTCTCTATCTAAAATAAATAAATAAATCTTAGAAAAAAGGGAAATTGCTTATGTACAAGTTTTTGTTTCTCATAGAAACTTTCACAAAAGCATGCAAGAAACCATTGCCTAGTTATTTCTCGGGAGTAGAACTTGAGGTTTTCAGCTGGAAGGAATATCACCTTTCATTGTATATTCCTTGGTCTTTTTTCAGTTTGTAACCATGTCCCTGTATGATGACCGTACATTTTAGAAAGATCAACTTTCCTTAGCAGGCATTCCTTAGCTTCTTCCCTAGTGTGGTGATCATATCATCGTCTCTTTTACATTTTCTAAATTTTGTTTTGTTCACAGGCACAGAAATATACCAGTAGAATGATTTGATAGTTATCTAGTTGTGCTCGAGGGATGAGACAAGTGTAGGGTCCTCCTACAGCACCACCATCTTATGAGATATACCAATAAATTGCCATTTAGGGAAGGGTCTAAAATGAGTTGTCAGATCTTTAAGGTGATAAAATATTATTCAAAAACTGAAGCTATGTGTTATATTGTTGGATATGATTATTTGCATGTTGTGATTATAATGAATATTTTCCCACAAGGCCATTATAAATCTAAAATTCTTTTATTCTCTCCTTCATTCTCATTAATAAATTTGGAAACAGAAACATGCCTTAGTAAAAAAAAAAAAAGAATAGAAAAGTTTAAAAACATCCAAATCTTGGCAATACACCTAAAGTGTTCATTTTGTATTTTTCTTTATTAGACTTAACTTGAAATGATATGGGATATAAATCCTTAAAACTTGCAAGTTACATGTGATTTATAAGAGTATCTATGAAATATTTGTTACCATTTAGTTTTGCTCTTTACACCATTTGGTTTTATTCCTGACTCACCTGGTGTCTGCTTAACTTGCTAAATTGTCATCATATCTTAAAACTTTTAGGTGTATATCATTTTTTAGAACACAATTTGAAGGTATCATGCTGAGTTTCTGTTTTTAAAGAGAGGAGTAAGAATTGTTCCGTTATAGTGGGCATCATAATGCTAACCATTATCTCAAATTAGACAAGACTTCCAATAGGCAAACGAGGTAGGCACATGTACGCTTGAGGAGTTTTGCTGAGATTGATAGGGTTTCCATCCAATCGAATGTCCTCTAGCGCCTTACGAATATAAGTCAAATTTTTAACATTGCAGAAAGTATCTTCATGCATCTCCAAAATGTTGTTATTCTAGAAGAGATGGACAATAAATGATAAGGCAAAATATAATATATACTTATTATTGATTAATAACACAGTCCATTTTGCTTCACCCCCATTTTAATTCTTTTGTTCCTTCTCTTATCCAAAGATGCATGTTATGGGATCATTATACCTGGGGCACTTTCTGGGCTATGGGGGTTAAATCACTGAAGCACAAAGTAGGTACAGCCTTGCCCTAAAGCAGCTCACACTTCAGTAGTAGAAATGTAAGATACGGAGGTGAGAAAACAAATGTAAAGAAAAAACTATTTCTAAAACTGATGGGTACTGCAAAGGAAGAGTGGTAACTGTGGAAAGTTGTCTTAAAGAGAGAGCAATGGAGCTGAGAATGGAATAACAACACACGGGCATGGAAAGAGCCAAGGTAGTGACATTGCAGGGAGAGAGAAGACCACGTTCAGTCTGAGTAATTACCTTGGAATGTTCAAGAATGGGAAAAGAGTCAACATGGCTGGAGTAGAGTGAGGGAGAAAGTGAGAAACTATCAGGAAGATAAGCAGGACCCAGAAATATAGATATTTAAAAATAGTTTTACTGAGTATATTTCACATACCATAAAATTCTTTCATTTTAAGTATATGGTTCAGTGGTTTTTAAGATAGTCACAGAGTTGTACAACCATTACCATAGTTTAATTTCATTTTTTAATTTTTTAATTAATATTTTTCACCATAATTTAATTTTAGAACATGTTAAACCCTGTAGATATTAGCAATTACCTCCCCCCGCCTCCATTTTCCCCTATCTTTAGCCCATGGTGACTTCTAATTTACTTTCTGTTTTTATGGATTTTCCTATTTTAGATATTTTATGTAAATAGAATCATAGATCATCTTCTGTGACTGGGTTCTTTTACTTAGAATTGCATTTTCAAGGTTTATATATTTTGTACCATGTATCAGTACTTCCTTGTGTTTTATTGTCTGATAATATTCCATTGTGTGGATATACCACATTTTTATCCTTTCATCAGTTAATAGAAATTTGGATTTTTTTTCTACTTTTGACCCTTATGAATAATGCTTCTATGAACATTTGCAAACAAGTTTTGTGTTTACATATGTTTTCAGATCTCCTGGGTATATACCTGGGAGTTGAATTGTGGGTTTATAGTAACTCTGTGTTTAATATTTCAAGGAAGTGTCAAACTTTTCCAAAGTAGCTGCACCATTTTCGATTCCTACCAGCAATGTATGTGTTCCAATTTTCTCTGCATCCTAATCAACACTTGTAATTATCTGTCTCTTATTTTAGCCAACCAAGTGGATGTGAAGTGGTATCTCATTGTGGTTTAATTCATGGCTAGTGTATTGAATACAATTGATATTTTATATTGATTTTATAACCTGCCACATTGCTGAACTCATTTATTAATTCAAATGGTTTAGTGGATTACTTGTGACTTTCTATATAAAAGATCTATAGATCAATTTGGGGAGTATTTCCTTCTTATTATTAAATCTTCCAAACCATGAATATGGACTATCTTTCCCTTATTTAGTAAAAGGCAAAATATTTATGTGTTTTGAAGAGAAACCAGAGTATCTGTTTCTCCCCAGATAAAATTATATATGTTTAAGGAGAACAGAATAATGTTATGATATATGTTTACATTGTGAAATGATTACCACAATCAAGCTAATTAACATTTCCATCACCTCCCACGGTTACCTTTTTTTGTTTCTGGTAAGAACACTTAAGATCTACTCTCAACAAATTTCAAGTACACAATAGGATATTCTTAACTATGGTCTCCATGCTGTATTACATTTTATCTCCAGAACTTACTCATTCTGAATAACTAAAACTTTATATTCTTTGACCAACATGTTCCCATATCCCCCAGTCCCCGAGTCCTGGCACCATTCTACTCTCTGCTTCTTTGAGTTTGACTTTTTAGATTCCACATATAAGTGAGATCTTACAGTATGTGTCCGTCTGTGTCTGGCTTATTTCACTTAGCATAATATTCTCACCCATGTTGTTGCAAATAGCAGAATTTTCTCTTTTTAAAATTTTTTTTCTTTTTTAAAGAATGAATAATATCCCATTGTATACATGAGATGCTACCTCACTGAATAGCTATTATCAAAAAGACCAAAGATAACAAGGTTGACAAGGTTGTGGAAAAAAAGGGAATCCTTGTGTACTACTGGTGGGAATGTAAGGGGTACAGTCATTATAGGAAATGGTAAGGTAAATTCACCCTTAATAGACACATAAATTGCTTCCATATCTTGGCAATTGTGAATAATGCTGCAGTGAACATGAGAGTGCAGATGTCTCTTTGAGATACCGATTTCATTTCCCTTGGATATATACTCAGAAGTGGGATTGCTCAATCATATGGTGGTTCTGTTAAATGTTTTGAAGAACCTCCATACCATTTCCTATAAACTGTACCCCTTACATTCCCACCAATAGTATGCAAGGGTTCCCTTTTTTTTTCACAACCTTGTCAACCTTGTTATCTTTGATCTTTTTGATAATAGCTATTCAGTGAGGTGACATCTCATTGTGGTTTTGATTTGCATTTCCCTTATGATTAATGATGTTGAGCATCCTTTCATATACCTGTTGGCTATTTGTATGCTTTCTTTTAAGAAATGTCTACTTAGGTCCTTTGCCAATATTTTAATTGATTTTTTATTGAGTTATTTGAGTTTTGTACATATTTCTGATATTAACCCTTTATCAAATGTATGGTTTGTAGATATCTTCTCCCATTTATAGGTTATCTCTTCTCTCTGTTGACTGTTTCCTTTGCTGTGCAGAAAGCTTTCAAAAATGTAGTGTTCAGTCTACAAATCTTGTACTTTTTTGATTAAAATTTTTCTTAGGTGATTTATTATTTTGTGATTAGTATAAATAGAATTGTTTTCTTAATTTCATTTTCAGATTGTTCATTTCTAGTGTATACATATACAATTAATATTTGTATATCGATTTTTTATCTATGGCATTGCTTAAATGATTTTTTAGATTTCTTCTTTGACTCATTGCTTATTAGGGAAAGTGTTGTTTAATATCCTTATATTTGTGAATTTTCCAAATTTTCTTTGTTGTTGATTTGTATTTTAGTTCCATTGTAATCAGAAAAGTACTTTGCATGATTTCAGTTCTTTTCAGTTTTTTGTGGCTAGTTTTGTGGCCTAGTATATGACCTATCCTGGAAAATGTTCATTGAACCCTTGAGAACCATGTATATTTTGCTGTTGTTGGGTGGAATGCTGTGTAGATGACTGTTAAGTGTAGTTGATTTTTAAGATGTTGTTAAGGTGTTCTTGAACTATTTCCTAGTTGATCTTATGACTGGTTGTTCTATTATTGAAAATGGAGTATTGAAGATCCAACTTATTGTTGAATTGTCTATTTTTCCTTTCAATTCTGACAGTTTATGCTTCACACATTTTGAGACATATTGTTTATAATCATTATAATAATGTAATAATGATTAATAACAATAATATGGGTGTATAATTATATATGATTAGGTGCATATATGTTTATAATCCTTATATCTTTCTGATGGCTTGACCCTCTCCTCATTACAAAGTGTCCACGAGGAATAAAAGGTTAGTGCCTAGGTGCTGTACTACTCCCTTTGATAGGTAATAGGTACCTGCTGTTAATAATAACTGTGCCTTACATGTAAGTACTTATCATGTTCCAGTAAGTGTACTATTCACTTCATAATCTAAAACTGTGGTGCGGGGAGGCTCAGATATTTTTTCCAATCTTTAGATAGTATTAGAAATAGAATTTCAGTCCAGAGAATCTGCTTTTGCCAGAGCCTTCATTCTTAATTACTATACTATATTTTGGCAAAAATTTTGAAAGGAATCAATATTGGGGATTTTTATATAAGTATTAAAAATATAAAGTGAAGACAATGTAAATTAAAAACAGCTATATACTGGATATTGGTGAGGTAGTCATGAGAAGGGAGATTTTTAAAGGGTGCACTTAATGCCTTTTAAACCTTAGAATAAGGAATATGAAGCCAAGTACTTTTTTTTAAATATTGTATTGCATACATAAGCCCACTGTGTTTGAATACAACATCAGAGACGCAGTTACTTTGTAGGGTCAATATTATCACAGACAATAGTAATAAAATTTAATTCAGAATTAGAAAACACATTGGAAACACATTTTCTTAATCCAGAGTGATGGAAGTCTGTCATCTCTCAGCAGATAGGAATGCCCTAGGATTGAATTTAATTCAATACATAAAACCTAAAATTAAAAGCTAAAATTGACATTTTTTTTCCTCTCTTGAAAGCTAGAAATTAATTTAGATTTTTCTTTCTCCCATTTTTCTTTTCCATTTCTAAGTCTTACACGTTTCTTCAGCAGATAAAGTTTTCAGTTTTTTTTTCCAAAAGTAATTTTGGGTGCCAGAAAGATGCATTATGATTTGACAAAGACTGAAAATCTTTAAAGACTAAGGTCATCATCAATAAATCAGTATAGGCAGGCATGAATGTACAAAAACCTTGCGCTCTGATCGAGAGAGTGAATGAGAGGAGAAAAAGAAGAAAAATGGTGACAGTATGTCAACAAGTCATTTATAAACAGTTTTAGTGTCCTGACTTCCTCCTCTTTGCTTTTGTTTTCCATGGAGCTGTTGGGCATACCTTACTGGTGGAAGCCTACCTGAAGGTGAAGGGCCCGTAGATTTTCTGGGAGTGGCAGAGGGATGTGGTCCAAATTGTTATCCGTGAGGTAGAGGTGATGGAGATCATACATATCCTGTAAACATTCCAAATGTAGAGAATTAGTGGAAATTAGCGGCACCACAATTGTATTTTCCATTCCCTGTTCATGCAACTATTTGTAAAATGACACATGCCTGTCAAGGTCTCGTTTTGCAAAGATGAAGGAGATTGGTTCTCCAGGTCACTAGACAATTCAAATGAGTTTTGGAAAAATTAACTGTAAGTGAATATTTCTTGATGAAAATGTAAAGTGCTTCTCAATCTCTACAAAGAACCTTGCTTTGCCCACTCTTAACTTTTTCTGTTTAAGCAAGGCAGTGTCTTCACATAGAAGACATTCTGCATAGGATTTGGAGGATTTGGGTAAGGCAGAGGAAGAATGGCCTTCGTGTTACAGGGATGGAGAAAAAAGAATTTCTCTCCAACAAAATCCTGTTCTCTCTAGTACAAGTACCAGGAAAAGGGCAGCCTAGCAAGACCAAAAAAAAAAAAAAAAACATTTAGACAATAACAGGTCTACTCTAGCTGACCACCATAGAACAAACCGTGACTCATCACCACCCATGCCAACAAAAGCTGAATGGGGAGACTGAACTTTGACCCTTGGCAGGCTACAATGAGGTGTCCTAGCTCCCTCGCCTACCAGGGTTACAGGAGAGCTGGTGGAGAAATAGGCCTTCTGCCATTGCTCCGTGCTGATTGGTCCACACAGCCCCCTGCACTTTCCCTGTGTCCCTTCAAACAGGATTTTAAATGTGTTTGTTTAACAGACATTTAGAAAAGCAGCTTGAATACAGTTAAGAGTGGGTAAGAAAACTGGTTGGTGAGTGTTCTCATACTCTATGCTGTTACTCTAAGCAAGACCGTCTAGCCCCAAACTTGCTTTCTTCACTTAGAAAACAAAATTTCTAAGATTAATCAAATCCATTCTTTTTACAAGGTAATTTAAAAGACTTCTACCTCAAGGCACCACCCACACCCTGCACAAGTTGTCATCCTTTAAGCCACATAGAATATTCGCCTTGAGTGGAGTTCTTGGAAAATGCAGGTTGTCTGGCTGACACCATTTCCAGGTGCTCCTTAGAGACTTGCACTCCAGGGAGCCCCTCACTCCTTACGCCAGCTCTGCACTCTGTTCTTGTTGTTCGACCAGCCTCAGAACTTACCAAAATGCAATATTTCCCAAAAGCTTGATACATTAGTATTGTATGGTTTACTTTAGGAGGTAAAAATCTCATCAAATTGAATCTCCTTATGGAAACAAAAATGCTCGTCATTGACGGTAAATGGGGCAGAAGGATGAGAGTCTTCCATATCCAAACTTAAAACTCACTTTAAATGCTTCTTGCTTTATTCCTTTCTTTCCCAGCCTATTGTTGCTGATATCGATAAATGTCAAAGTATTTGGCAGTTCGGGAAGCTGCCTTATTTTATTGTCACGCAGGACAAGCTCCCGGAGGTGAGGCAGCTTTCTGAATGCATCCTCATCAATCTCAGATATTAGATTTGATGTCAGATCGATCCTTCTTAAATCATCTAGAAGGAAAAATGAAGGAAATAGTTAAATACTCTTGAATATGTTTTGCTCACATAAAAATGTGAAGATAAATTTTCCCACGTAAAAGTAAATATAAATATGAAGTGAATTAGCAATAGGCAATTAATGAAATAATTATTTCTAACTACTCTATATAAAAATTTAATTGTTTCCACCTAATACTATACATATTTATGTACTTGTAAGAAAGCATAACTTTAACAAAGGTATTGACACATTATATTTAAAATAACTGGTCTTTTCCCTACATTCTTCATAAACTTTGTCTAGATTTTACTATTTAAAAGGTTTTCCTCAGTGATGACAGGTTGCTATATTTTCTAATAGTTACAGATACATTAGCATTAAAACACAAAGACATTAAAAAGAAATCTTCAAATGATTAAAACACTTTATAAAGACAAGTACCAAAATTCTTCTAAGTTGGCAACCATTATAAAGTCAAAATATAGGCTTGTATGCATCAATCATAAAGCAATTGCGCTTTAATGGAAGCCTATTCAAACAACTCAAATCCTCGTAAATATAGGACCATGACTTTTACTCAATGTCATGACATGATAATGAGTTCTAGTCTATAAAATATACATATTTATGATTCTATTTCTTGAAAATATAGTATGTGAAAATATCAACTATATAGTTTCATAATGACCTTTAACACTAAATCATTTTTTCACATAATTAAAGTAAACCTTCAAATATTTCAATAAGAAAGAATAGTTGATTTATGAGCCACATTTTCATATTCAAGTTTCATTTTATAGTACAACAATTTTAGGAAAGTCTGTAAAGAAGACAAAGATATTAGTGCTGTCATCCATACTTAGGCTTGCAAAATCATTTTTGTGGATCTTTTTAATTCTGTTGAAGCGGGAATAGAAATAAGCAGTGTTCTTGGGTAGTGCAGGAATAGCATCAAGTTCATGGTCATCACAGTATACAGTGGTACTTATACACGTACACAGAAGGCAGGTTGGAAAGTCTAAAAGGTAGAGGCAAATAATTATATGTAAGTAACAAAAGCAATTTCTAAGAAATAATGTGATTAGATATTTGTTAAATAAGTTTACAGTCTCATACAGGCCTTCCTGGCATATTTCATATTTTCTCATATAGTTTTCTGTAAATCGAAATTAAAGTCAAACGTACCAATTAAAGCAGCCGCAATAATTAGTACATTCTTTGTACTGTTTTAAATTTTATTTTAAATTACCGAGTGGATACAGTGTGGTGGTTGCTTTTATACTTATTAGAAATTCTTTTCAAATGTAAATATTAAGACTGTGGCTTTATAAATCGCATCACACATAATATTTTTATTAGGTCTTTGGTTCAATATTTAAACACCCCACCAAAACAATCTGCTTCAAGAAAAAGATAGGGTAATAATCATTAATATGAATTCACTCAGTATGTAATTACTGAATCCTTTCTAGGTAAATGACACTGTGCTAGCTGGTGAAACAGTGAGGAGCACAAAGAGACACAATTCTATTTTATGATCTTCTATGTAAGATAAATGTGACTTGCACAAATAAAATGATGACTGTGCAAAATGTCATGATATATATGAGCATAAAATAGGGGAATTTGACTCAGTCTGACAGTCATGGTTCTCTGAGAGGGTGATAACTGAGTTGAGATCTGCAAGAACAGAAGGAGTTGACCATGCAGGGGGGAGTGAGGAGTACACGGGCAGAGGAAGCGGCATGTGCCAAGGCCCTTCACTTTGGAGGGACTGAAAGATGGTCCATGCGGCTGTAGCACAGAGAGCACTGAAATGTATGGGACATACCATACAGAGGCCCTATCGTCTGTGTTATTGCAGGTTTTGTTCCTTATCCTAAGGGTGGGCAGGGTATTGCATGATGAGATTTGCATATTAAGAAATCATTCTGCTTGAAGGTGTGGTAGAAGACGGAGGGAGGGCAAGTGGACAGAGTGGAGAATGAGTTGTCATCTAGATAAAAGATGATGGTTGCTTGGCTGGGGTCATGGTGACATGTCGAATAAAAGGCAACAGATCCAAAAGGTATTTGTGAGGCTGGATTATATCTCAACATATTGGTCTGTCTCTATCGCATGCACGCGCACATATATATACACCTCCTTCACGCTCTGTTTAGTGGTCCTGTAGAGGACAGTGAGCTTCTAAGGAAGATAGAAAAGCAATGACCAGAAGGAAAGGAAGAAAAGAGAATGGGGAGATGTTATGGAGGCCAGATGGAGAGAGAGAGAGTTTGACGGCAAAGGGAATAGAAAACATTCTAAGGCTGCTGAGATGTCAGGTAGGTTAAGGACTGAAAATATCTCTTGGATTACTCCTTGTGGTGGTTATAGGCTACTTCAGTAAGAGCTGTGGAGTGATGGGGCTGGAAGCCAGATTAACAGCCAGTTGAGGAGGGAATTGGGGTGCAGAGATAGTTACAGCAAATACAGACAATGCTATTGAGATGTTTGTGAAGGAGGAGAGAGAAGCGGTGATAGGTATAAGCAGTTACATTTGTGGTGTGTAAATGGACTGAAGCGGGCAAAATTTGAAGAAAAAGATCCAAAGTAGGAGAAGTTGAATATCAAAAGGATCCTGAGAAGGCAGTAGGAAATGGGACCAGAAGCATAGCGGGAAGGATCACATCCTCCACGTGAGAGGACAGTTTGTTGTAATGGGGGGGGGGGGGGTAAGGCACATGCATGTCAGTGTAGGTAAAAATTACATCTGAAAACAGAAAGACTGAAAAGCTGCTGACCAGAAGATTTCTCTGTGGAGTAGGGGGCTCAGCTCTCTGATGAGCTTGAGGAGTCAAGGGAGGAGGAGAAGGTTGGTAAGGTGTGAGGTGAACAGAGGATGCGAAAGAGCCATGAAGGAAACTAGATGGAAGTGATGGGAGGACTTTCTTGCGATTGCTCAGTGTTCAGTTCATCCCAGTTTCGCTGGGACTTTCCTGGGTTTAGCCTTGAAAATCCCCCACGGTGGGACCCCTCACTCCCAGGCAAACCAGGACACTCGGTTGCCTGAGTTGAAGGATCCATTTGTAGTCTGTGATCAAGAACTAGTAATGCACCTACTAAGGTCTTCTTGCTATCATTAAGTAGGAAAGTTATTTACAATAATAGCTTCAGAAATGAAAACTATATTATGACTGGAAATCTAGGAAAGACAATTTAAGGGGAAGCTATAAAATATTTAACACTTGCCAATTTTTCAAATCATTATAAATTAATATTTGCCACTTATAAAATTTTTAAAAAGTAAGGCATTTGAGTCTTCTATATATTCATGGCTTTGCTAATTTAGCAATAATACTTAGGGTAATTTATATATATATATATATTCACAAGAGTTATAATTTAATTCTCTTTTTTCCACTCATAACCCAAGTCTACTTTATATGGCTTCAAAATGTTGTTTTTAGAAATTTGTATTAATAGTAAAAAATATATATTTTTATTACTAATGCTCTAAATATTTCTTTCCAAGCTATTTAACTTTGATGAATATATAAGATTTAAATTTGGGGGTGTCTGGGTGGCTCAGTCAGTTAAGCATCTGCCTTTGGCTCAGGTTCCTGGGATTGAGCCCCACATCTGGCTCCCTGCTCAGTGGGGAGTCTGCTTCTCCCTCTCCTCCTGCTCATGCTCTCTCTCTCTTGCTTGCTCACTCTCTCTCTCAAGGGAATAAAGAAAATCTTTAAAAAAAATGATTTAAATTTAATTTAAAAGTTTAGAATTTCTGGCAATGCTTCATCTGTGGAAATGAAAATGTTAATTAAAGTTTTAACTTCATTACTCACCCTCAGACTACTTTGGAGATAACTTTTTTTTCCTAAAGTCGTAGATTTTTTATATGGTTTCAAAGCTGACATTCTTGAGCTATAATTTTGACTAAAGCTTTTGAAAAGATTGGGCATTATGTTTTTCTGTTGTGCCTTGGCTTGGCTAATAGACCTGAGTATAGGTAATGATGCCAGATTAGTCAAATTTTGACGGATCTGAAATTATTTAAAAGTTAATCATGTTCTAGATATATTTTCTTTCCCTACTGGAAACTTTCTTCTGGGCACTTAGGTTTGCTTCTATTGTATGTGCATCTCCTTGGTTTTATCTGGAGAGTGTTCTACTCCATAGAATGTTAACTATGTGGAAAGAATATAATGTATCCATTAGAGATACTGGCTTAGGGTTTAGTGGTCTCTATTCGCATTTCAGCACTGCTATGTACCACCTCCATGATCTTGGACAACTTTTACACTATGTTGGGGCTTTAGTTTTCCTTTTTGTAAAGTGGAAATAACAATACCTAGTACATAGTATCATTCTGACTCTTCAAAGAGTTCATATACATAAAACACTTTAGTGGTTGGCATATACACAGCGTTTTACAAAAGACAACTCTTTACATAACTTACTGGTACAGTTAAAAACTGGTAGATGCAGAGAGTAGATTGATGGTTACCAGGGGCTGGGTGGGGAGTGATGGGGAGTGGCTGGTCAACAGCTGTAAAGTTTCAGTTATGCAAAACGATTAAGTTCTGGAGGTCTGCTGTACAACATAATGCTGAGAGTTAACAAAACTGTAGTGTACACTGAAACATTTGTTGAGAGTAAAAAAATAAACTCTTTTATCAATAATAGAGTCATGAGAATAACTAACATTTATTATGTTTACTATGGGTCAGGCACTAAATTCATTCATTTAATCCTTACAACAATTCTGTGAAGTAAGATCTATTATTTATTATCCCATATTTTAGACGAGGAAACTAAGGCAAAAAACACCGAATGCCTTGCTCCATATTGTGTATCCAGCAAGTCCCAAAGCTGGCATTTGAATGCCCTCCCTTTTGTTCTCTCAGTATGTTCTGTACAGAGTTTTGTCATACTATCTGGAACATATTATTGTTCCTCTACATTTGTTTGCATGTCTGTTTCCCTGTACTAGATAAAAAAGTTCCTGAGAACAGTAATCATTTTGAGATAAGTTTTTATCTCCAGAGCTTAGAGTACAAACACACTTCAACTCTGTACTCATAAACCTTTGCAATAGGAATTCTACTCATTTTTCTACACCCCCTTGTTATGCCATTCTCTGTGTGGGAAAGCCTTCTGGTGTGAGTCCATCTGAGTACCCTCAAGGATGACACTGACAAATTTTAGAAAGAACTATAGACAGATCATATTTAGCATCAGGAACTCTTTCTCATTAACTAAAAGGCTCTGGTTTAGATCACCATCAGGCTGTACAAGATGGAGTCCAGTGTTATGGAATGCCTTCCACTCGGCTGCTCCTGAGGACTGAATGAGAAGAAGCCTATGTTCCAATAAATACACAGACAAGAATCAGAACAGGCTCGCTTTAAACCCCGTGTGAGAAACTAACAGCTATGGGATCTCTGACAAGTTCTTACCATTTTTGAGCTGGTTTCCTCAGTAAGAAAGACCTAAGACCTTTACACGGAGGTTGTTGTAGTCGAATGAGAGAATGTGAGGTGGGCGTTGTGACCCACAGATAGTCTGTGCCCAGTCAGTGTAAAATATTACTACTCTTGCCGTCATCAAAATCAGCCATCATTTTCTTACCACCCTGAACTGCTGTGGCCAGCTCTGTGAGACATAGATTCTCATCTTCCTAACAGCGTAGTGGATTCTTTGTTCTAGAAATGCATTCCACCACCAAGGTTTGGAGTAATGATGCTAGATAAATATTTTTGTCCCAAATCTTTGGTTATTTGATAATTTCCATCACGCCAAAGCTGAATTATTAAAACTGCTTTATATTTGAAGACAATATACATGTATATCTTCTGCTTCAAAGATCCTATGACAAAACTCTCTCTGTGGGTCATGCGGGTTGCCTGTGGCATTGAGGTAGGACCAAGTGGACTTAATCCAAATCAGCCTTGATGGACCTGACCTTCGTTGGTGTGTGGGCCCAGAACCCCGGTGAATTCAGGCTCCTGTGGAGAAGAGCCATCGATCAGTCTGGGGGTGGACTCCTCCTCCTCCTCTTCTTCAGCTTCCTCTGGCGGTGGGGGTGGGGTAAGGAGCTCTCTGTTCCCAGAAGGCATCACTGTGGCTATTTCAATCTGAAAAAGAAACAAATTCATCAGGCAACCTTCTTAATCACCCATCCTATGAGACAGGGACACAAATTTTTAAAATATCAATTTTTGCCACAAGAGGTCGCTGGTGTTCTGAAGTGCAACACTGCAGGGCCCGCCTGCCTGGTCAGCTGAGCACATGTGGTTCGTTACTGTTATTGCTGGTTATAATTCATTTTGCTTCTCAAATCTTAGTAATAATTTCCAGTGCCCATGTTTTTTTGTTTTTTTGTTTTTTTTGGTCATCTTGCTTTTTCAAACATTCTTACATGTTTATTCATTTTTTTAAAAAACCTCATTTATTGTTTTCTAAATACATAGCTTTGCAAGAACGCATTATTGTTGTGGAAGATTCAAATTAACCCAGCAGCGTGCAGAATAAAATCCCAAAGTCCCTTTACTTTGAAGCTCTGATACAATTCCCTTTGAAGATAACAACCATTAAGAAATTAAGGTTAATGTTCCTTTGAGTCCTTTTATTTTATTTTTTTAAAAGATTTATTTATTTATTTGAGAGAGAGAATGAGATAGAGAGAGAGAACATGAGAGAGGGGAGGGTCAGAGGGAGAAGCAGACTCCCTGCCGAGCAGGGAGCCTGATGCAGGACTCGATCCCGGGACTCCAGGATCATGACCTGAGCTGAAGGCAGTGGCTTAACCGACTGAGCCACCCGGGCACCCTTTTAATCCTTTGTTTCCTAGACTCAAATATTCTGGGTTTGTTTGTTTGTGTGTGTTTTTTGTTTTGTGGGTTTTGTTTTTGTTTTTGTTTTTTACAATTTACACTTCTTCCAATTGTTTTACTGTAAAGCATCCTTTCTACCAAAAGAAAAATATACATGGAGATAGAAAAACTATATGATTTGATTATGATGTGCCATTTCTCATATACTTTCAATATTATTTTGAGTAACAAGTATTACCAACAATATTTGGGCTTGTTAAATTGACCTTTTTGAGAGCTTTGACAATAGAGGGAACTTATTAAAATTGAAAAAAATGCTCAAATATTTTTTCAGGGATTGTATCTTAGATTATATTTGGTTTTCTCTTCTTGCATATTTTAGGTAATGAGTAACTGCTCTTAAGAACACTGTTTGCATTTGGAATAACTCCTTACTCTCAAATCCCTTCCCATGCCTCAATGTCTCTTCCTCTGTATTATTTAATAAATGTCTACCTCCCTGACAACCTTGTCACCTTAGGCAGGACATCTGCTCAAGACCGTTTGTTGGCAACATGCAGCACCAACTTTTGGGGGCATACTTTCTTCATGACATCCCCAGAAATCCCAGTTTCTCCTTTTACCACCCTGATAGGGCTGCTTGATCCTTCCCACACTTCATTTGCATTTATTAAAAAGGCAAAAAACCCCACACAAATTACCTTCTAATTTACTTAATGTCAAAATGACATGCACAGTATTAATTTTATGTGTAAAATAAGTACCTAACTAGGCCAGACATTTTCTGAGTATTTTGGAGAGATGTTTTAGATGATCACAATATTTTAAGATGCATTTATTATTTAATATCATTTTTAAGTAAATTTGAATACGTTGCTTGACAAATGAAAATTATCCTTTTAAAAGATAAACTCTTTTGTCAGTTTACACTTTTGAATTGTGTCTCTATGTTTCTGTCGAGTCTCCCCATTTTCGCCCGTCCTACACTGTATTTTAATGACTCCATCAGTTTTCTGCCCACTAGATGGGCCACTCTATGTTACATGTTTTATCTTTGTACTTCAAGGTTATGGCATAATAGGGGATCAACAAGTACTTATTAAATCAATTTTAAAACTGCTTGTCCAAAATATATCTAATTCACAGCTTTATATTTAATTTTAGAGATTTAATAAGAATTACTCATAAGAATCACTTAAAGCATGAAATCAAACCAAAAGCAACTCATACTGTATTTGGTGAATTAGAAAGCCATACATGAAGATTTTGTAAAACTTGGTCAAAAATCTCCACTTGAAAAGATTGGGCACACTTCCTTAAACAGGGAGACATACGGTTTCCATCTGCAGGATCAGAATGAAGCAGATTTAGAAGGAATAGACCTGCAGAGGCCAAAAGGAGGCTCCAGGAAGAGCAGAAATTGAGACAGATGTTTCATGGAATGGAGGCAGCCTAAAGGGAGAAACACATTCCAGACACGTCGCCTTGAATCTTTAGCTTTGCAGGAGAAATGTTTGCACATACTTTCTACAGATAATTGTTTTTCCACTGATCTGACGTGAAGCTGTAAGGTCTCACTTGTCATCCAATATAATGAGACAAAAACAGCTTTTGTGTTTATCAGAACCTGTTTTGTTCATGCTTACTTGCTAATAAAATGTGAATGTTGAACAGTTTTGAAGACCAAGTGAAAGGAATGCTTTTTCAGCTCAGCAAAATCCCAGAACTATAAACTCAAAGTGCTGTTCCTGGTAAGCTGTTTACGTTGCAGACGCATTTATTCTCACTATTGAATAGAAATGGTTTAGGCTTCTGTCTTTTTTTTTTCTTCTTCTTTTAACAATTTCCATACTACGATATGAAGTTGTGAGGCAATGCATGCAAAGAGCGGAAGCCAGGGAAGCATGAGCACCTGGCTCTCCATGTGGCTGACTTTTATGCTTACGCTACAGAAACCTAAATTTGGGGATAAACACAAATGGCCAGAAAACATCCCTGCCCCTTTTTCTCAAGCTACAACTGGCAACCCTCAAATGCAAATATAACCAAGGCTCTGATATAAATATTCATTCTTCCTGAATTTTCCTCCATTATTTTTCCTTTTACCTCCTTGTTTTACTCTGACCTGTTCCCTACTAAAATGTTTAAACCACTTTATTATATTTACCTGAGTTTTGCAAACAGTAAATACAAAGGATCACTCCTGCCCATGGCCTTGGACTTAGCCATCTCTGTGCTTGCATATCTTCTCGACATGGGACCAGCAGGGCACATCTCTGAGTTGCCTGGTTTGTAGTAAGTTGTCAATTTCTATCCCCTTCCTACCAGGCTTTAGAGCTATAGATAGTTTATGTCATGGTGGACTGTATTTAGGAGTACATTCCATGCCCATGAAAGAATATGTCTGCACCAGAGATGACAAATGCATAGCCCAAAGACAGTGACCTGGGTAGAGGGAAGTGTCAGCAGATGTCAGGTTGGAGCGATAATAGTGCCAAGAAGAGTCATCAGGCCTGCCTCAGCCTCTGCACCCCACACAGCCTTGAGTCCTTGTAAGTAACCTAGCACCTCAGTACAATCTCAGGGGAAAAGGGGTTGACATGACCCTCAGGTGTCTTAGATAAAGTCTTTGCTCCCTGGAGACATCAGGACACTCAGTAGAAAATGATTCAGTTACCTTTCTTGCACCAGATGATGTGACTGAGACTTTCACCAGCAATATTTATATCATTTAAGAATAATGCAAAATATTGGAGACTTCCATTCTCTAATAATCAGAAGAGTTATCCACAGAAAAGTCTTCCTATAAAAGTATGCAGCACCATTTTAAGTGGTAACATTTGGTTATAAATTATTTTAATCAAATCCATTTGTCTTTTAGCAAAAAACACATCTAAATGACCCGTAGGACCATATTGCTACCATTGGATCTACTTAATATGTTTGTCTCAATTTCAGAGTAAAATATGAAAAAATAGTGCATTTGGAAACAATGGTCATACTTCTTGACTGCTTCCCTTTGCCAGGGAACCCTGTCAGTACTGACTTCTTCTTGAACATGCTCCTTATACCTGTTCAGGATGGTCACAAGGCATTTTCGGCTCCTAAGCATGTGTTTTGACAAATAAAACATAATGTGTGTTTTTTTCCAAATATCTTGATATCTTTTGATCTCAGCACTTAATCTGCAGCTAAATTTCCAATAAGGAACTTAACAAAAATGTCACGTATGCAATAACAGAAAGAAAGCTATGAAAGAGTTCAGGATACTCAGATTTGATACCTACCTTCATGAATGAATGCCAAGATCATTGAATGAAAGAGTGAAATTGTAAATGACGGAAGGTTTGCCAGTCTTTATAATTATCTAATCAGCCAGAATGAATGTGCCAAGCCTCACACTTAAATTATGATCATTATGTCCACTTTACTTGTCAGTATTATTTTCAAACATCTATCAATACATTTTTTTTTTCGTGTATCCACCACCATCACCATAATCTAAGTCCTACCTTGTCTTGCTGGGAATACAACAATAGTTTACTTATAGGAAGTTGGCACCTCCTCCATTATATATTCACTCTGTAATGAGAATAAGCTCTTAAAAAGGCAAAGCTAATCATGTCAACCTCTGCTTAAAATCCTTAAATGGATTTTTATTCTTTTTTTTTTAATATTTTAGTTTAGTTATTTATTTGACAGAGAGAGAGAGCACGCAAGCACAAGCAGGGGGAGCGGCAGAGGGAGAGGAGAAGCTGGCCCCCCACAGAATAGGGAGCCCCGGGGCGCCTGGGTGGCTCAGATGGTTAAGCGTCTGCCTTCGGCTCAGGTCATGATCCCAGGGTTCTGGGATCGAGTCCCGCGTCGGGCTCCCTGCTCCTTGGGAGCCTGCTTCTCCCTCTGCCTCTCTCTCTCTCTCTCTCTCTCTCTCTGTCTTTCATGAATAAATAAATAAAATCTTTAAAAAAAAAAAAAAAGAATAGGGAGCCCGATGCGGGGTTCGATCCCAGTACCCTGGGATCATGACCTGAGCTGAAGGCAAATGCTTAACCAACTGAGCCACCGAAGCACCCCTGGATTTTTATTCTTAATAGCCACAAGAACATTGTCCTTGCAGAAACACAGAAACATAGTAGTTAAGAGGAAGGATTCTGAGGAGGTGAGCTTGACTCTAGCCTACATCTGAGACCTTGGGTGAGTTACTTTATCTCCTGAGCCTCAGTTTCTCGATCTGTAAAATCCTGGTATATCTAGTAGATAGTACAGCTGTGTTAGGATGAAAATGTTAAAACACAGTAAGTGCCATGGAAATTTACTAGTATTATTTGCTATTTATATTTTTGCTATTTTTATTTCATGTTTGCTATCATTATTAAAATAAATCCAAAACACTTTGACTTACAAGGTCCTGCGTGGCTTGGCCTTTCTAGTGTCTCCTTCCTCCATTTCATATCAATGGGCTCTTCTGCTGCACTGGCCATCTTTAATTTCTTATGCTCCTTGTTCTATGAGACATTTGCATGTACGAGTTGTTCTGCTTGGAATTCCCTCCATTCCTCATCTTTTTTCCCCCAATCTTATTTTTTTTTATTTTTTAACAGCTTTATTGACAATACAGTAAATCCATGAAGAAAAAGAAAGTAAAAGCATGTATACACTGAGATTCTTGTTGACTCATTGATATTCACTTAAAGATGAGGATATAATTGTTCCTATTAGCATACAAAAAATAATGCGGATTTTAGTGTATATATTAATAGGGTCTGGGATAGAGTCACAGTGAGGCCTCTATCCCAAGAAATTGAAGTGACTTTAGATTGTTCTCATGATATAAAACTGACCTTAAAAATGCACAGGAAAGAAACCATTCCTCCCAAGTGTTTGGGAACAGCTTCCTGACTCTTGACTTACTAGTGATAATAGTCCAGCTAAAGAAAGAAAAAAATAAAATGAAGAGGGTGGCAGCCTAAAAAAATCATGTTCAGGAAAGAATGGTTTATTATTGTGGCCAGCATTGTTTGAAGGAGAGAAATATTAAATTTGTTGAATATACATAAAAGTCACTAAAGAGATCACCTCTGGTATCAAAAGAAGTTTTATTGGATCTCATCAGGGACTAGATGAAAATAACTAGCATGAATTGAATATTCACTATGTGAGAAACTGCTATGTTCTTTCCATTGATTCACATGTTATTATCAGAATAACTCTTTGTTATTCTGATTTGAAGGTGCAGTAATCATGCACATTTAATAGATTTGTAAACTGAGACCCGGGAGAGGAGGATCAAATAAATTGTCAGAGGTTACATAATTTCTAAGTAGTAAGGCCAGGATTTGAATCTAATTAGTGCTGCCACAAGACTGCTTAATTTACCTAATTTTTATTCTGTACTCAGCCAAATAAGTTTCTGCTGAATAATCTAGCTTCTTAGGTACTGCATTCTGAGAAAGAGGGGTTCTGGTTCATGGAAGTGAGCCTCATCATCACGGGGAAATGCCTTCACATTATAAATCCATAAATGGACTTTCTTGTACAAATTTTAAGCCTCATATAATTTTTTTAAAGATTTTATTTATTTATTTGACAGAGACAGAGACAGCGAGAGCAGGAACACAAGCAGCAGGAGTGGGAGAGGGAGAAGCAGGCTTCCCGCTGAGGAGGAAGCCTGATGTGGGACTCGATCCCAGGACTCTGGGATCATGACCTGAGCTGAAGGCAGATGCTTAACGACTGAGCCACCCAGGTGCCCAAGCCTCATATAACTTTTGCTTGGCATCCTTCATCAACCTACAATCTGATTTGATCATCACTGATTATGGTAGTCAGTTGCTGATCCTGAAGGCTGAAGACCATACCAAAGCCATGTTGCCCTGTGGGAGCACTTGACAGTCTTTCAGTCTTGCCCTGATATTGACAAGTCTGAAAAATATCACATAACATTGATGTAGATGGATTGTAAAATTCAAGTAGCATTTATTATAATTCTCACTTTCTTGAGAAGTAAGTATTATGTCAGAATGAAACTTTCGTCTGGTTAAACATGATGGCCAAGACAATTCCATGTATTCACCACAGTTTCATTTTCCTCCTGGGCATTCAGCTCCGGTACATTTTCCACTTTCTTTGGCTCTGACTTAGGTCATGTGGCTAGTTTTAGCCAATTGAATGGGAAAGGAAGTAATGCAGCGCATCTGGTCCAAATTAGTGAGGAGCAAGGATACTTTCTCAATCTGTCAACAGAAGATACCAGTGTGACCTTGAAGGTGAAGATGGTGAAGGTCTAGCATGAAAGAAGTTTGAATCCCTGAATAACTACTTGAAGGACTGTAAACCTTTGACCTGCACGGACAGTCACGTCAGCAGGATATAAATTTTTATTGTGCAAAGCCACTGGGATTTTGTAATTGTTTGTTACAGCTGCTAATGTAACTTGCCCTAATATACATCTTTTTAATTTTTGTTTTTTTTAAATCCATTTCTTATTCATACTGAGGGAACAATTTTTAATGCTTTTATGGGTTGATTTACTTAGCACATATCACTCACATTAGAACAAAAATAATAAATGCCTGTTTTTTTGTCACTCTATCCTCTCTGATTTCTTTTTTACAAACAACTCTTCTTTGGTCTTGCTTATTTGGTGGACTACTTACTGAAATAATTCACATTTGAGTGAATTCACCATTATTTCAATTTATTTATTTTTAAAGCTGAGTATTTTATTAACTGCATTAAATCAGAGTTAACAAATTTATATAAATCAGAGTTAATAAATCTATATAATGAGTAAATGTCTATAAGTCCAATATCAAAATTAGTTAATGGCTTTCTATTTACTTCCAAAGTCATAAAATCATAATATTTGATATTGACTTGCTAGGATGTATTTATGAAAACATGTGAATTCTTTCATGTTTTTAAAAATCTATCCTAATAGATGGTGATTCATCATAAATTCCTAACTCTAAATGGTAATGCTTCTTTGTATTTAACATAATGTTTAAGTCTGTGTCTCTTCTGGGACCACAGTATTTTGTTGTTCACATGTTTATTTTCTCATTTCCTTTCCTTTTTGTCGGAAAGTGGCAATATTCCACTTTTAGTTACCAGAAAAAAATTCTACTTCAGTTTTATCCCAGTTTATTGAGGTCTCCATTCACCATCATTCTGTTAGGCTCCAGAAACTTAATAGATTTTCAATATCTTAGTTCTCACAAAATGTATCATCTAGTTCTAATTGAATGTCTCCAAATAATATTGGTAGAGAACTTTGGCAAAGGCTTTAGAAACATTATCTAATAACAAAGCCAGTTCACATTCCCTTTCCCCTTACTGCCCTTGCTCTCCAAGTAAGGATACCAGAAAGACAATTTATTGAAGGCTGAAATCAGTAATCTCATGAGGATAGGGCTGGGGGAGAGTCAATCACAATAATTGAAAACAAGAAGTTGGACTGAAAATCAAGAGATTTGGAACCTTATGAACTTGTTTTTTTTATCATCGAGTAATTTAGTGGTTTTTTTAAGTTGAAACTTAAAAAGTTGAAATCTTTCCTATCCTAACACAAAGCAAATTGTTCCTTCTAATACAGACTTTATTAATTCACAAAGCATAATAAGCCATGCCTTTTAATATGTAGAACTTCTCTGCATAAAATTGCTATTCACTTATGGTGATGATGATGATGATGTATATATTATCAGAGGGTAAATATAGACATTTTGAATAGGAAAACATGTGCATTTATAGAGGCTGTCCCAGGGAGGACCAGCTAATAGCCAATTGCCTTTGAAAGAGATAATTAGTATGTTAACTTGTTTCTACTGTCCAATTTCAATGGTAAAGCCTTACAAATTTTACAAATTTAGAAACCTTTATCTTTTAGGGGCAGAATTACTTTAAAGAAATACAAAAACTGTACTAAACCAGAAAGCTAACCTGAATTCTCCTACTGCCACCAATATATTATCTGTAGCCTCTGCAGTATCACTTGGGAAGCTAGTTATGATCAAAAGATTGTTGATAACCATAGAACCAGAACAAAGGACTCTAGGTAAGTCAGCTCTTTAATAGCTGAGGCAAAGCAAGAGCTGTTTTTCAAGGGATCAGAATCTTTAAATTTGTTGACAACCATAAGTTTTTGCTATTATTACTAAAATTGAATCACCCTGCTAATAGGAGAAGGCTGCTGAATAGTAGTTAATTGGCCTTGAAAATACTTGATTTTATGATCTTCCTTTATTCTCTCAGTACCAAAATGTACCAATTCCCTTCAACTTCTTTTATGTCTTTATATATGTTATAGATTCAATATAGTTTTAGTGGAAGGATTTTTATCTTACATGTCCTAAATTTGATTTCTTTCATATTTATCATATTTATCATATTTAATCAAAGTTTTGATATCAGAACTCCAAAGAGAACACACTTCTGAGAAAATTTGATCCAGCCTCAGTATCTTTTATATATTTTTTCTTTGTTCTTCTTCTCATATATGTTAAGAAATCAAGTTATAATACGTATTGGCAACCATGCCCTCTACTTTAAAGCCCGCATTGAATGTGAGCAGAGTCTGGCATGATGTCACTGTGATTATCCTTTAGAGCTCCTCTGTCTGTATCTTATATTGGCCACATTGACATCCAAAGCCAGTGATTGTACAACCTGTTGGGTGACAACATTACCAAGCAATAATCCTTGCACTATTTCCATGCCCGTGGGTGTGGATGTTAACAAACACAAGGCAAGTCTGTTTATTCCTGGCAGACTCAAGACAAGGTTAACCAGAACTTGTCCTAGGAGTATTAAAATGATGAATTTGTGGAATTGGGGAAGATCCAGTAAAAGGCATGTTAAAAGAGAGTTAGGCAGGAAAATAACAGGTCAATTTCAATCTTAGGTTAGGAGAACATGTCCAAGACAGGATTACCCAACTCGAAAATGTGAAGAGTTCCCAAAATTTTTTGAACAATGTTGCTTCTGGAAGATTTATAATTTACTAATCTTTTTTTTTTAAATTAAGATTTTGTTTATTTATTTATTTTAGAGAGTGAGAGTGGCAGAAAGAGAGGGAGAGAGAGAATCCCAAGCAGACTCCATGCTGAGTGCAGAGGTTCAGTCCCAGAACCCTGAAATCATGACCTGAGCTGAAATTAAGAGTTGGATGCTTAACACACTGAGCCACCCAGGCAGCACTTAATTTACTAATTTTTTTAAAAGATTTATTTATATATCTGAGAGAGAGTGAGTGTGAGTGGGGAGAGGGACAGAGAGGGAGAATCTCAAGCAGACTCCCTGCTGAGGGAGGAGCCAACGTGGGCTTGATCTCATGACCCACGAGATCGTGACCTGAGCCGAAATCACGAGTCAGCCACTTAGCCAACTGAGCTACCCAGGTGAACCTATTTTTTTTTTATCTGTCCCTATTTTAGATGTCACAAGACAAAATCTACAGGACTATGTTAGAAAAACTGAAGTCTGGACCAGAAAGAAATGAGAAGGCATACATCTGGCACACAGTCCTAGGGCAGTATGGTGACCAAATTAAATGCAGATTAAAATAATTCAGAAAAAAAATAGCAACTGACACTAAAAGAAGAGCTGAAGGAAGTCAAACACCTAATCTGGGCCCATCCCGAGAGATTCTGATTTCAATAGTCTGAGGTGTGGCAGAGACATTAGGATTTCTAGAAACTCTGGAAGTGATTCAAATATGTGGCCAAAGTTGAGAACCACCATGCTAGGGAGGAAATGTACTCCACTGAATAGGATGTAGAAGACAGAAATGCTAATTAAGTCCTGGAACTTTAAAAGGTTAGTAAAGTCTTGATGAGAATGTCGTAGAAAGATTGTTTTACACTAAGCTCGCAGGGGCCAGAGGCTTCACAAACATTCATGACAGCTTCAGTTCAAGAATCTGCTGAGGTTGATGCTCCAGTTGAAACAAAACAAAACAAAACCAAAAAAACCACACATGGGGAAAAGGGGAAAGCTCTCTGGGAGGTAGATTTCTTGGATTCCAGAGCAGGAAGCCAAGGAGAAGCCATGGCATAGCTTTCAGTCTGAAGAATCCCACCAGCTGAAAATTCTTGCTTACAAGATCATCTGTCACCTGAGAGAATACACAAGGCAGCATCAGGTGCCAGAAACCCAGGGTTTAGCAGGAAAATAGACATTCAAAGGCTTTGAGTTGAGGAGAAAACTTCTGATTGACCTGGTGACTGGGCTGGCTGCCATCATATGTTTTGAAAACATTGTGGAAAATAGGACTATCTCAAATGCTACACTGAGAAAAGAGCCATTATATTAGAGGATGTTTCCTAGTTCAGTGTTGCTCAAACCACGGGTCCATCAGAATGGGAGGAGTTAAATCCCTTATCACTGGCCCTCTAGAGTTTCTGATTCATTAGGTCTGGGGTGGGACCGGAGAATTTGCATTCCTGACCGGCTCCCAGGTGGTGCTGATATTGTCCATTCAGGAACTACATCTTGAGAATAGCTACTCAAACAGTACAACAGTGCCATATTTAACTCCTGATGGAAGATTCCTCCAAGGGTTTGAGCTCAAAATCTGCAAAGTAGGGACAATAGACATAAGCTGACCAACTTCTGGATGAGGCTAAACCAGGATTTTTTTCCATCTCCTAATTTTTCTTAGGTACCACCAAGTCTCTTCTTGAGTGGCTGCCCACAATATGTGCTATTTAGGGAATATACTTTTGCTCAGAATAATTATTTTGGAGACTCAAATTAACTTGTTCTTTAGGATCAGTTGTGGGGTGCCTGGGTGGCTCAGTCGTTAAGTGTCTGCCTTCGGCTCAGGTCATTGTCCCAGGGTCCTGGGATCGAGCCCCGCATCAGGCTCCCTGCTCAGCGGGAAGCCTGCTTCTCCCTCTCCCACTCCCCCTGCTTGAGTTCCCTCTCTCACTGTGCCTCTCTCTGTCAAATAAATAAATAAAATCTTAAAAAAAAATTAGGGTCAGTTTTGTGATAATACTGTGTGTGCACTTAATGCTCCATTCGTTTTATTTATTTATTTTTATTTTTAAAAGATTTTATATATATATTTCTATATTATATATTTATTTATATATTTATATATTTATATATATTATATATATATTATATATTTATATATATATGTAGGGCAAATATATACATATTTGTGTTATCTTTATGTTTCTGGTGTTGTTTTTTTCAGAGTATATTTACTTAGTGCCTAATTTCATTTCAGAGTCTTTCCTAAGCTCTATTATTAATGTGGCTTGATATAATTTGAGGTAGAACATAGAACTGGGGGTAAAATGTCAATCTCAGGTACAGGAAGGCCTTTGAGATAAATTCACTGTTGCTCTCGGATCCATTTTAGAGCTTCTGAGATTAAAATCTACATTCTGTCAGAGGACACCTGAGTGGTGGTTGGCATATAGATACAGCTCATAAAGGCGGGAGCATGATTGTCCTAAAAATGGGGCATTTTCTGTTGAAGGGAAGAGCTATATTGAACGTAATAGTTAAGCTTAATGGCTTAAAGGCTGCCATCCTGGGGCGGGGGGATGCATCCTCTGTTGGTCCCTTTACTCTTCCTGAGGAAGAATGACTAGGCTAATTGGTGAATGGGAAAAGATACTAGGCCAGAGTGGTTCACCCTCGCTTTTGGGGAGAATTTCCCCCCTGTGAAGAAATATAATTTTGTCCCTCCATGCACTAAAATTTATTGGATCAGGCACTCATCTGAAGACTGTGGTTAACCACCGTTGCCTAGGACTGATGGCATATCTACTTCTGGAATTTTATATTAGGATGCTCATAATCACTTCATACCTAAGTTGTATATTTCAACCCAGGCTTTGTCAGTAGTAAAGGAGATATTTTGAACCCTATGTGTCTCATTTCTGTTACTCAACTGGGTCTGAAGTTAGGCAGTGCGTTAGGAGGAGTTTTTATGGGGTCCCTTAAAATCTAACACCTATTGCCCAGAAAAAATTCAGTATTATACGTATCTATGTATGTTATAATACAAAATAATATGCATTTTTATATATGTACCTGGTTCCTGGCTTCATATTATGTTTGCAACTCTTGTTTTTTTCTTTGCTTCACTTTCTTTATTTATAGTTTTCATGCCATAATGTAAAACAATACATAATTAATAATATATAATACAAGATGTGATATTATGGAGAACATAACACAATATACACTGTATTGTGTAGTTTTAGAAATTATTTTATGAAATGATACTGCTGTATACAAGTTATATTTTATTTAAATCTACATTTATATTTACTGTATATACATCTATTGCTATACAGATTATAGCTTTTATTCGTGTAAATAGCCTTAAATACTGTGGTGAATAAACACACAAGTAAAATAACATGTCTCAGATTTGCTGTCAGGTCTGCAACTGAGGACAGATTTGAGGACATAATTTCTCAGCATATATATTTTGTGACAGAATTCACAGAAGCCTTATGTCTCACTAGATAACTACAGATCTTATATATATAAAATCTTTTTTCACTTCCTCTATTGTGTTAAAGATGTATACTTTTAAGATGAGTAGACTGGGAGGTGCTGAGGGACAGGGAAGAACTGGTATGATCTACCTGCCGCAATTCTTGGCTCTTAGCAAAAGATTGGAAGGCAGATATGAAGTGAACTCATGCCAGGTGCAGTTAGCCTTAATTACAGCTGAAATCCCATCCCTCTCATGAAGGCCTCCCTGACCACCGTGTGGTATATCAGCTTCAGTGGCTATTGATTGAATGAGTCATTTGATGATAAAGCTACTCGCATTTATGAAACATTTACCATGTGCCAAGCTCTCAGTTAAGCAGTTAACAAGTGTATCTTACCTCATCCGCATAAGGTAGCTTATAACCAGGAGGCTGAAGCTCAGAAGGGTTGTTATTATTTTCCAAGGCTGTACAGTTGGTGTTCACACCTGGGACTCAAACACAGGGAGTCTGAATCCAGAACCCAGTCACTCAACACTGTGGCAAACTACTTCTTAAGGATGAAACGGGTATATACATGAGAAACACCCACAGCCAGTGGTTTCTTTGATTATTCTTTGTGGTGTATGGTTTAATAGCTTAAATGCCCAGGCAAAATCAGGATGGGAAACAAATGTCCTCACCGATATATTCACTTGGATTAGGATGCTCACTGTGTCGGTCAGTTCCTAACCAGTAAGCCCAGGCCTTCAGCAGATAATATTTAAATTATTGGTCTACTTCTCATTAAAAAAAAAAAAAAAATGGAAATCCAGAATGTTATTTGGATTTTCACTCTAACACAGACTAAGGTGTTTGTTAAACAGAATGGAATTTTAAATCTTTCTTTTTCCAAAATTGTCCCACACAGTTGATAATAAATCTTGAAGCTCTTCTTTGTTGTTACCATTATGTCAAGAGTTGGCTTCGAAAGGTGTTAAAAGGCTCTGAGATATTCAACCTGGTTACTAAAGATGTATTCTTAAGGGTTTCATAGACTGGCATGTGGGTATCTTAAGTGCAATGGAATTCTTCTCTAAACATGAGCCTAGTGCTCAAATTGATTTAAGTGATCCATATTAATTATCTCAAAGATCATGACCATGAAGACTGGCAATGAAAGCTGTAGCTTATTTTCTATTTTATCTTGAAAATGGATGAGGAAGAAATGTGTTTGGCACAGATTGCTCAAGCCCCACATTTCTCACAAAGTAGCTTTCAGTTCAGAAGGATTGTCTTACCCCTCTCTCCCTTAAATACTTTGACAGCTAAGACAGATGCTTAGATACTGTGTTAATTACAATCACTTGAAAATTCTTGCTTTTCTGATTCCTAACAATCAAATTACTTAATTTCAGAGGAAAGAAACTCAATATTGGACACAGCTAAAAGAAGGAAAGATTAAAGAGAGGAAGAAGGAAAATAATGGAAGCTTTTAATGCCAAAGTCTCTCTGGTTTGGCATTAAAACAATCTGGTTTAAATATTACTCTGAAACTTAACTAGCTGAATAACCTTGGGCAAAATTCTGATCCTCAGTTGCTCTTAATAATAATAGTAATAGAATAATTTATCATTTCAAGGGACAGTTATGAGAATTAACTTATGTTTGTGGTCCCATAAATAAGGTCTAATACAAATACAAACAAGTCACTGACAAAAATTATCAGCGTTCTTTTGTTTCCTGAGGGGCTTATATAATTGTATATGTTTGTTGCTACATTTTTTAAAACTTTCCAATAGTTTTAAAATAACATTCAAATAGTTTAACACTGTTTTTAAAAGAAGCATATGGTAAGTCAATCAGACAACCGTATTAAAAGCTCATCAGCAAAATTCTTCCCTCCCTTCCTCCAGACTGTCTTTGTTGAAGAGGGAGAGTGAAGAAGATTAAGCCTTTATTTGTTGCCAAATTCTGAAAAGAACATTTAATTCAGGTTGAGTTTAAGTTACTTCTAACAATAAAAAGTGTTTTATACGCAAACCATAAGTTTGAAACTATTTTTTTTTAATTTTTTTAAAGATTTTATTTATTTATTTGACAGAGAGACACAGTGAGAGAGGGGACACAAGCTGGGGGGGTGAGGTGGGAGAGGGAGAAGCAGGCTTCCCGCCTAGCAGGGAGCCCGATGCGGGGCTCGGTCCCAGGACCCCGGGATCATGACCAGAACCGAAGGCAGACGCTTAATGACTGAGCCACCCAGGTGCCCCAAGTTTGAAACTTTAAAATGTATTATATAAAATGGCCAAAGTGAGACATCATTTCAAATATAGGGATAAAAAATTTTATTTTTTATTTTATATTTTATAATATTTTATTTATATTTTAAAATTTATTTATATTTTAAAATATTTTATATTTTATAATATTCCATGCCTTCATCACCAGAGGAAGTAAATAGTAAAAATATTACTAATTTAATTACTTTTTGTCCAGAAAATACCGAGATGGTTTTTGAAACAAGCTGTTAGCATTACTAAAGTTCTATACCAATTTATCATATTTAGATAACCTAATTAAAAATACTTTTTATATACCATTATGTATAGTGGACATTCATTCTGTAGGTAGCCCAAAATTAATTTGATTCTACTTAAGCAATTTCTAGTGTTACAGGACATCAACGTTTATGCTAGAATTATTTTCATGGCACCCTATTACCATGATGGCAACTGAAAAGAAACCATTGTTCAACTGTTACTGGATACAACTGCCTTCACTGAGTTTTTGGTCCATTTCTACAACTCCACTAAATTTAATTTTAATTCCTTTGATGAATCTTACAGGTTCTGCATCTCTAAAAGCTATTTTTCAAGCTTAATGAATTTGTTTAAATGGCAGTTTTCCGTATAAAGATGATTTTAAACAACTTAGCTAGAGGAAAAAATGGGCTAATTTTAAAATCAATGGAGAGTAATAGCAAGGAAAGCATCTCTCATTCAAAAAAATTTCCTATTGGTCAATTATTACTGATATCCCTTTATTAGTTGTTATTGTTATTTATTTATGAAAGTATATGAGGCAGTTCTAAAAGCATGTGTGGCAATGCTTCAGTCTACATGAGGACGTTAGGATGATAAGAAAATAAAGGTGAGGAAAGTAATACAAAATGCGGAGGGGCGCCTGGGGGGCTCAGTAAGTTAAGCATCCTACTTGTGGTTTCGGCTCAGGTCGTGATCTCATGAGTCCTGAGATAGAGCCCCACCTCAGGCTTCTCGCTCAGTGGGGTGTCTTCTTGAAGATTCTCCCCCTCCACCCCTTCCCCTACTCATTCTTTCTCTCTCAAATAAATAAATCTAAATAAATAAATAAGTAAAATGAGAAAGGAATAAGGCAAAAACTTAGGTCCCAGATTTCTGAGCAAAATGACAAGCACAATTAGTTACAAGATGTAGAGCCCCCCAAAATAAGCAACTTCTTTAAAATTTGCAATCCATTTGGACTCTGAGGCCTGAGAGAAATTTCTACTCCATATCCTCCTGAAGAGCATTGTATGCTATCATTGTAAATGCCCTTCATACTGTCCCACATTAAATACAATCAAGTCCCCACAGGGCTCTGTACTACAACATTCATGGTGTCTACTGAAGATTAAGTAAAAGTAATTATACAAGGCTAAAGTAAGGTAGTACAGGGCAGGATCAGTCTGATTGGATGGAGCTGAGAACTTACTGCAAGAATGGTAGTTCATATCCTCCATAAATATTAACACAGCCACTGAGTACTTTTCTGGGCAAAAGAAATAACTCATGGTCAGGGCCAGTGTTTATCTTAGACCTAAGAGAAATGAAAACTCAATAACCCCAAAACTATATTATGAAAACAGAAACACCAAATACCTACCTTAGTCAAAAACACAGACTCAATTTAAATCAATCAGAGAATACCAAATTTTGAACTTGTTCTGATGAAATCTTCAAGGCAAATAGCAAAATGTTTCCCTGCATTCCAAGCCGCCAAATATGTATGATTTCTATACATCTATAGCTATATAAAGATTAGATAGATAGCTGGCTAGCCCATACCATAGGTATAACATGTTGGAGAATGCCTATCTACAATTATTCTTTGAAGTAGTTAGACTTAAGCCATTCTTTATTACAGTAATTAGGTAAGTCAACAGTCTATAAAGGTTACTTCTAGTTTGCACTGTTCACCCATAGAACAATGATTTCTTTCTCTTTTAGCAATGTTGGGAGCACCAGCGTTCAGTTCAACTCAAACAAATATCAAGTGAAAAAGACAATTTGGAAAATGGTAGAAAACAGAGGGAGGATAATAGTTTTTATTAACCTCCTGGAAGTTATTTTCTTATATGAGAAGGTGATATAATTATCTTCTCACTGTAATTATAATCACTATAATTATATGTCACTAATAACTATAATATTAGTTAAGTTACTTACCTGCTCTTTATATCAATATCCTCATCTATTCAATGAAAATAACAATAGCACTTCCTAGTTTTGTTGTCAGAAATGAGATAGTGCCTGTGATAGGCCTAGAATAGTACCCAGCACGTAATAAGTGCTCAATCAAGCTTAGCTAATATTCATCAGAAAGCAAAAAGTTCATAGTTTGGTCTTAAGGCTTATATCCAATTCTTACCAATACCATTAAAGTAAAATAAAAGCTAGTAAAAACCTGCAACAATTTTATATTATACCAGCAAATTTATCTATTATCCACTGGGTAACATAGAGCATCATGATGGAATTATTGGGCCTCTAATCTGCTCCTAACATAGAATCCAGCAGATCCTGGATATTCTAAATCATCAGAAATCACGTAAGTCAGCAGTCAGGAGTACTGTTACTGCATAAGATTTTCAAAACCAGAAATTCTTTCATGACCCTTTCTAATCACTAGGGAGGTAATGAATATACTACCACCAGTAGAAATCAACAAAGCTCTATTGAGATTCTAACTCTGGGATTCGGGGGATGATTGGGCTCATTGCTAGATAAATCACTGGATTCATAAATGCAAGTTTTGCAGCAGTATAATTCAAATTTGGGTTTCAGGAAAAAAATTTACATTATTACATATTGTTATTAGTTTTCTATGGCTGCATGACAAATTACCATACATTTATCAGCTTAAAACTATACTCATTTTTTCACTGACAGTTTCTGTGGGTCCAGGGATGACCTGACTGGATTCTCTGCTCAGGGTCTCACAAGGCCAAAATCAAGGTTAATGGCCAGGGCTGTGATCTCATGTGGAGCTCTGAGTTCCTGGCATCTATAGTGCTGTGGTTTCTATATGCTCATTGGCTGTCAGCTTCTCTCAAAATTTAGAGACTTCCTGCATTCCTTGCTACATGGACCCATCCATTTTTAAAGCCAGCAACAGATAGTTTCCCTTGCCTTGAATTTCTCTCATGCTTCAAAATTTGTCCCCAACCTCAAGACACTGTTTTAAAGTGAGCACAACTTTAAGTCAAGCCAACCAAGATAATTTCCCTTTTTAAATTTCAGTTGTGCCGTATAAAATAACCTAATTATAGGAGTGATATCCCAATAGATCTGTGATGTTAAGAATTATAGAGGGCATGGACAGACCAGTGGATGGGTCATTTAGGGGACATCTTAGAATTCTGCCTACCGCATAGTCAGAGACCTTAAGGATTAATCATTCAAAGTCTAGAGGGTCTACTATGTTGGCCTAGGATGCCAAGTCTTACAATTTAGAAGAAAGAAACTGGCATATATTTCAGAAGCATTGTTCAGTTATTCTATAAACTTGCTATTTTAAAATATAAGGTTGCCTTTTATAGAGATGATAAGTAAATTCTAAGATAAGATAGAACCATATTCTTGGCATTGAGGACAAAATCCAAAGAACCTGATCCCACCATTCTCCATGTGCTTTGTTTACCATGAATTTTTTCATCAACTGTCCCCTATATGGATATGTTACCAGCATTCATACAAAAAGTATCACAGAGGATCAAGAACATATAGAACAATTGCTCTTAATTAATTAATTTATTTTTTTCAATTGCTCTTAATTTATAAAGATGAGACAAATAAGGCTATCAGGAGTTGCCAGAATTTGAATTTCCAAGACTAAATTCAAGAAACTCATATCATGAGTAACTGTATTCTAGAATCCACTCACATGACTAGATCTACTGGCTTTATTTCACATCCTTCTATAAGGAATTGTATATTCTCTGTCTGTAAACAAAGAATAATATTAACATTAATGATTTGTTATGATCTGAGCCGAAGTTCTGAATTTTGTTCCCCATGTCATTTTGTGTGTTATATCACATTGTTTTTGTATTTTTTTGTTTCATAGGTGGTGGGTGAGTGGGTTGGCTGATTATTTTTGCTACTGGACCAACTTGGTAAAGTTAAAAAAATATGCATAGTTTGTTTTCAAATGTATTATGTTTTCATTATAGCACAGATATATGTATATGTATATATGTATATCATGTATCTATAAACTGGTTTTCTGATGATAACTTCATCACAAAAGATTATTAAATCAGGGAGGACTTACCTATTTCAATCAGCAATAAGAGATTATTTAGTAGCTCTCTGGAGCCCGCAGTTGTTAAGGATGCTGAGTTTGGCTAGGCCAGTATGAAAATTAAGGATGCTTGAATGAGGGAAGGGGATACAATGGCATATACTTGGTACCTTGTAAGAAGTTGCTCTTTCAGAATAAGCAAATACTGAGGAAGGGTTGTATACTAAATCATCTTTCTATAGATTCAATTTATTAGCTTAAATTTCTTGATGTCAGAAAGAACTTCAGAATCTCATGAGAATGTGCAGTAAAAAGGGGTTCTGACAGCAAGGAATGGCTTTAAAGAAGTCTGCAGATAAAGCTCCTCTCCTTCACAATATTATCTAGGGCAGCCTTGAGCCCTCCCTAAAGTCCACTCCCCAGGCCTACTAAAAACAAAGGACTTACTTTTGGTACCCACAAAACCTGTGAGTTTGATCCTTGATCCTATAAAATATTTTTTGGAGGCATGACAAGTAAATTTAAACTACAATATTTAGTTTGGTAGATAACTGTACATACATATGCAATCTTTCTTTTCTTAAAATATGTATGCAAGATGGGAAAAGGAGCAGGGCAGAGGAGTTAATCACTGAAAAAGTTTCTCCTTATACTCTTCACTGATGCATTAGATTGGAAATGCAGAGATCACATACAGCAAGACTGGTGTTAATGACCATAAACTCTACAGAAAGTGCCCTTAACATAACAGAAGACATACAGTGAATAAGGACTTGGAAAATAGAGTTACAACTTTGCAGAAGAACAGTGGTCTTCTGTTAACCCTAAAACTTTACTAAAAGGAGGGAAAGAGAGGGAAAAAGAAAAGGAGTGGAGCCTGGGGTGAGGGGAGACTGAAGCCAAAAGAGAGGGAGATGGAAAGGAAAATGGAGTTGGGGAGAAGATGTGAAAAGGATTGTATAAATTTGATTCTTGAATTTCATCAGGCCACATAAACAATGATGAGAACGTTTATCCTCTTAATAAAGATATAGCTAAGTTCCATTTAAATATATGCTTTTGTCTGACTATTTTATTTCCCTAGTTATCAAAAGTAATTATTCTAAGAAGATTTGAACTTGAATGACTGCCCAAAATATGTTATGATCCCATATAGGTGATGTAATTTCTCTTTTGGTTGATTTCTTCTTAATTAGTTTTTGTCAATGTTGTACTTTAATTACAAGCCAACATTTCAAGGTCTGTTTGTTTTTTGATTCAGAAAAATTAGTCTGTATCCTTTAGTTATGTAAAAAGTCTAACATTTAATTAGAAACACGTCATATCAGATTTATGTAATGGGCTGTAACCTTGCCAATGTCTACATTACTGCTGAGAGATAATCAGTCATTTCAGAAAGCACAGCCACTCTTGGAATACACTGGAGTTCCAAATCATTGTCTGTTCTTTGCATTCTTTTTATTTTCTTCCAGTTTATGTTAATCTCACATCTTTTTTCTTTGCCCCAAACTTCCCCAAATTCCTCATCATTGCATGTGTATTATTTCCACTCTTCCTTACTGACTGCTTTTTCCTTTAATTTCCTCATCTCAACTTGATAGAAACTATTTTCATTGTTGTGGTTTAATTTTGTGAGAAGATATAAAGGAAATGAAGTGAACTCTGAGAAAGCAAGTGTGTCCCAATGTTAACTTCCAACAGATTGAACACATTCTGAGGAAAGGTTCATATGAAATTGCTAAGATAGAACATCTCTATTTATACATAAACAAAAATCTATTTGAAAGGAACGCATCTCAGAAATTCCCCACACTCATGTTCTTAAAAGTCTCAAGAGTGAGGAATCAGTTACCTCAGCTTGACCAATAGGTATGTTTTCATAGTTGTATAAATTATCCAGGTCCTCCAAAGTGGCATCGTATGTTTCTGAGTCATAGTTGATGGGTTCCAGAGTTGGAGCAGTCCCAGCAGCATTGAAGATGACAAGTCCCAGAACGAGTCTTGCCAACATTTTGATTTTTCAAGCTTTCCTAATCAAAAAAGGCCCAAATGTATAAATATTTAATTGATGATAACTTATGAATATTTTTCACTAAATAGGAATAATAAATAAACATCAATGCTGTGGAACTCAAGCCGGTAGCTTTCTTTACACGGATCATTTATAAACATAACACGGGAAATTGTATGGATTCGGAAGACTTGTGATACCGATGCTCAAATTAATCACAAACCCATCCATGTTTTTACAGTAGATATTGTAATTACAGTGAAATTAAGTTTACTTCATAGAGAAACACAGAGAAAATAGGATGTGGAAATATTGTCATGCACTTATTCACAAAAGCTTGTGCATTAGAGTTTTACCTTTTACTAAGCATTAAGTTTCTTTCTTCAACTGGGAGTAGGAAGGAGGAGGAAGAGAACTATTTTACTGTTACTCCATTTTTCAGATGAGGAAACCGAAGCAGGGTTGGCTAGTGACCTAACTAGGACTCATAACTGTTTCTTGCACATTCAAGCCTGTGGCTTTTTCCAGTCAAAATAATGAAGGTATTTTTTTTTTTCACTTTTACTTCCTTCTTGCCTCTGGGTATCGTTAATGCATACATAATTTAATATACATACACATTAATATTTCACGCGATACTTTTCCTCAAAACTTATTCTTAACTGAATAGAGCAGAAAAGAAAATTATTTCTCCTTTAGTCCTTAGTGTTTTCTTTCAATTCTTAATAGCCATCTAAGCTTTAAACTCAGAATCAAGAATCCATGTCTAAAATATACTATTTGGTAAGATTTCCTTTGAGGAGGATTTCCACACACATAAGATTAAAAACTCTTTTGTTTTGTAATTCTTTGTTAAGCACAATTCTTATTTTCCATGATAACATCCTGCTTTTTGGGAGGATTCAATCAAAATCTTATAATTTTAATTATATTTATAATATATATGTAATATATTATAGATGTATAAATATGTATATATATAACATATATATAACATTTATAATTTTAATTATTTTAGTTCTGTATGTGCTCCTTTGAATACATTTTAGTTTAAGAAAAAAAACTCTCATGTTTAATTTTAAACATTTAAGTTGGGCCTATCAAAAATGTTACTTGGTGGTCCTTTATCGGGGAAGCAAAGCATTTGTAAAACTTTTTATCAGGCATGTCTAATTTTAAAGGTTTTGTATTTTGGATACACTTCTTAGGTTACTTCAAGAACAGGACCTCTGGTGTTTGTACCTATGCACACACGTAAAAGGAAATTCATGATAAATATTACTTTTAAACTTGAATACACTGGCAGACAAAATGACCTTCAGTTACTTGAAAGAAAGTCTTTATGAAGCAGGTTTAGGCAGAGGGATATGAAATCCCTCTGAGAAAAAGAAGCAGTACAAGGAGTTCCTTTTTATTCCCTCCTATGCTTTCTTCGAATCATTTTTTTTATTCACACTGGATAAGCTAAGGCTCTATTTTACCCGCCTTTGCAGGATTGGGGATTTGGAACCGCTGTACACAGTCACCAACAAGGTCCTACTTGATCAGCTGGTGTGATTTACAAATCTTCCAGGAACCATTCTTCCCTTTTCAAGTGGGAAGCAGTCACAGGGGCCACCACTAACCTCGAAAAAATATTTTCCTTCTACACTTCTGGCAACTTTCACTGTTCAAAGTAATTATGCACTTGCTGATTATTTTTCTCACTTCATACTCTGTATTTGATTATAAGTATCTACATTCTCAGAGTTTACTTGCATTGTGCATATCCTCTAGAGCTATCAGCAGTAAGAAAGTCTGTGCAAACCCTGGAACTATGAAGAACACCTCTCTATGTTTAGCTTTAAAAGGATGTTTCTTCCTTCAAGTGACTATACTAGTATTTAATGTAGTGCCTTTGTTGAGACTTTGAATTTGTTGTGCACTTCACACCATGTCATGATATTTTGAAAATTATGCTTATATAAAGCTTTAAACTATAGATGTTAAAAAGACATTCCAAATGCCTAATTCCCATAGGATCATCAATATGTTTTTAAACACCTGAAATCTCCCCTTTTTCTTCTGTTGTGTAATATTTCAATCAATACTAATCAATAGTGCCTAGCTATCCTGGCAAGGAACATGGTCTATGTCAGGGCACTTGCTTTAAGGAATATATTGGAAACTACTATAATTTTATTGGCATCTATCCTGACTACTAAGAGCAACTCTTTTACTGGGTGCTATTAATTCTTGGGCTAATTCAAAATTTTGGATTTTCCAAGAATAACATAAATATAAAATAGCAAACTTCAACCCAATCCATTGCATCCAAGTTCACCATGAAATATTAAAACAAATTGAATTATTTTTTAAAAGGTTACTATAGGAGGAAAAAAAGTCTCTGACCCAAGAAGAAAGCAAGTGTAAAAACTTACCTTTGGCTCCTACTTGGTGAAATGGCAGAGAGTGACTGAGGACGCAGAGCTGGTAATATTTGCCCCTGACCAATGGTTGTGAATTCTGGTCTGTGGGAGGTGGAGTTTATAACACTCAATTTTCTGTTTGGAAAAGCCAACCTTGAGAAATGCCTCTCAGTCTTTAGAAACCCCAAATTACTTTATAGTCGCTCAAAATAAGCAGTAGAATCCAAATGACATAGTGTATAGAGCTCTTGAAATTATGTTAAAGGAGTTCTCATTGCCAATGTATCCTCTTAAACATCTTAAATGGAAAAAGTTGGTTTTATTCTATTTCATCTATAACAAGTTCACCAGTTAAGAAAAAGTTAATGTGTACAGTGATACTATAGATGAATATTTTAGAATTGTTCTAATAAGAAATAATTTTCCTTGCATGTCTTGAATTGCTTTCGTCACTTTTCATTAATGTTAACAGAAATTCAATAAAGGTTGCAAAAGCCTTACCTGTTTTAATGTTGGGTAAGTAAAAAAAAAAATCCAAATTATTTCGATTACTTGGAATGCTCTGAGAGCAATGAAACAATAAACCCTCTGCATGCCCATTAAAAAAAAAAAAAAGTCCTGAAACTGCATAAATATGATCTGAGTGTTTTGAAAAAAAAAAAAAAGCTGCTTTTTTCTCCCTTTTATCTATGAGAGCCAAACAAATCAAATTACATAAAAACATTTTCCCCCAGAATACAAGATTTGTTGTAGGCTCCTGGTACCTGACATGGTTTGTGAGACTCAGCTTTATTTCAGATTTGGAGAGAAAATACGTTTGTATTAAACTTCCATTCTTCGCCTCCATTCACACTGCAAAAGTTCTAGAGGGAGACGAAACTTGTGTCATGCATTCTGGCTTCTGGCATGTTTTCCATAAATCCAGGAGTCTGGTTCTAACCTGGGCATCAGGAATCCTTTTTCCTTGACCAAAAGCAAATAGCTGTATTGAATTTTGGAAAGTGTATTAGGGCACACTGATGGAGGAGAGAGTCTGTCTTGAGGACTCCTACACCTCCTTCTGCCTTCCCTGCCATCCTCCCTCCCCACCCCGACCTTCTTTGCTTATGGATTCAGGGCGCTGTCAGTCATTATCCTCATCACCCACACCTGCTTCCACACGTCTACATGATTTGTGCTCAGTGTGCATTATTTTTCTTGGGACCAGTTTTATTTGTAATGGAAGCAGTGATTCTGGGTGAAGTACAGAAGCTACCAAGACCTCTCCAACAGCAGAGAGACCATCCTTGGGGGTAGGGATGCCTTCCCTGCCTCCTTGCAGTGTCATCTGATATGGAGGCTACTTTCAGAAGCACTTCTGGAAAGAGGACTGAATCCGAGTTCCCACGCTGGCTCTGTCACAGCAATGCCCTCCACTGTGTGTTCGAGGAGTTTATATGTGGTTAACTCTCTCAACACTTTCTCCATCAGAGGAGTTGTCCATTCACAGATGGGTGACACTTAAACATTAAGTTATCCAGTGTCACATGGGACACAAATAAAGAGAAAACCAAATTGGGTCAAGTTCCCAGATGTTACTGAGCTCATCTGAGGGATGCAGGTGAAGGTAAAAAGGTGGTGGTGTCTCTCAGTTTCTTAGATCCTAAGGCTGTTTACCTGTCACTAGGTGTTGGGCTCCTTTAGGTGCTTTAGGATAAAAAGAGATGAATAGCATATCCATGAAAATACCTAGTATTTCGTCTGCCTCCATTATTTAATCTAATACTCTGCACACATTGTAAGGTGACAATGTCATCTGACATCTAAGTAGTCCCTTCTTTTCCGAAAGGCTCTGGCTGTACCTGTAAGATTCTGTTTCCCAAAATAACATTTTCACACTATCCTTTAGTGACCTGTTGGTTTAAGTGACATTGTTCTTACGCTTCAGAACATTGTCTACTAATGCAATTATTTCACAACAATTTAATAACTAAATTCCTTATCCTAATATAGGATTGGAGGCAGAAATGATCACTCCTGAATCTTTTCTTTTTTTTTTCCAAATAGATAAGCCTTTCACTTCTCCTTATAAAATATAGATAATTTTTAAGTCAATCCTCTTGGTCTTATCTGGACTCTCACCAATATTTCAAAATCTGTGTTAAACTGTGGGAGCTCAAATTTGTAACAATCTCATGAGGACCTAATTTCTATTTAATAGTGAGAAGGATTAATTACCAGGTCCAGCCTTTCTTATCCTTGGTAAATATCTTTTAGCTTCATGCTAATTTTCTTAATAGAGCCTGAGCTTGGTTATCAGAAACCCTCAGGGGATCGGTTTTTAAGACTAGTTGCATTATATAGTAACTGAGGCTTTCTGGCTTTATCTCTTTAAGCCCCAAAACAGTTTACAAATCCTTTTGGCTACAATTCTTAACAAAATTAATTAAACGTCATCCTGCTTGCTTAAATGGAATTAATTTTAAATAGAATAGTCTTCTTTCAATGATGCTCTTTGTTCTGTAGAGTGGTGAACAGAGAGGAGCCCTCTGAGGACCGCACATTGCTGTCCTTGTCCTCAGCCCCAAAAGACCAGATCAGTAAGAGTGACAAGAGGGTGTAGATATCCCACCCCACGGATCATAAGGCATAAAACCATTCCCTGAAATGATTAGCTACCTTCCTCTGAAGAATCCGCATGTTGCCTTAGAGACTTTGTACTCATCAGTAGGAGTCCTAGAGTTTTGGACCATAAACCCACATCCACTGTGCTGTCTGTATCCCCTCATCTGATCTGATCACCTCCTCCAGAATATTTCAAGCCTGACCTGCCATCTGCAAACTCTCCTTTGCCCTCAGTTTCATTTTGGAAAATGTCCCTTTGCTTCTTTTATCTTAAAAGAATCTGGCTGTCTCCCGACAAAGTTTTCTGCTGCTGTGGCGGGTTTGATTTTTTTGTTGTTGTTGTTTTATTCTTCACTCACATAACTCAAAGATGGAGCAATTTTTCTTGTTTTACACTATTTCTTCCAAATGATTTGTCCTCTTCACTCTTTCAAATATTTTGCCCATTCTGAAACTCATGGCATTTGGTTTAACTACCAGTCACCTCTCCCTGTCATCAACTGCTTGATCTAGCCAAACCTCTTGTCACCTTTAGCTCATGGCTCACTCTTACCCTCTACTCAGACCCTGTCATTATTTCCAGGGATGCCAACCTCCATGTGCATGATCCATCTATCGTGGTGGCATGGCGGCTCCTTTAGCTTCACATGTGCAGTCAAGTTACCACGTTCCTACCCAGCTACTCACCATCACTGTCATGCCTTCTAGCTCATCATCGCCAAGTAGTACGTAACCCTACTAATGGGGCACTATTATTATTTTTCTTTTTGCCTAATGAGACCTTCTTGCCATAGCCTCCACCCCTTTTCCACAATTCATTGCATCTCTTACCTTTACATCTCTCCTTTCCTTTAGATTTGAAGCACCATTATCATATTTATACCTTCTCAAGCACTTTCTGCTTTCTTCTTTTTTTCTTTCGTTTTCCATCATACTTACCTGGAAAAACCTCAACTTTAGTTGAATACTACTCCCAACTTTCTTCTCTTCTGCATCTGAGGAGCTGTATATTACTAGTGAAAATCACACACAACAGTGATTGGTGTCAATTTAAATTCTTTAAATTGATCTCCAACCCTGGCCAACAGATCTACTATTCTAAAATGTCTATTTTATAACATTTCTTCTCTCAAACTTCCCGTATTCCTTTTCTATACACAGAAAGTCATTAGAGTGATGGTAGAAGTCATCAGAAAAATACTCTATAACTTTTGCCATCCAATCTACCCGCATGTATATGCATCCTCTGTGTTTTCTCCTTCTGTGACAGAGCAAGACGTTAAAAGTAAATTCCCCAAATGATGCCCACGATCTTATGCTCTTTCCTCTTTTTAAGATCTGTGCTTCTCTAATTATCTCCTCCCTCCCAGCATCTCCCTTTCTGCTAGGTCAGTTCTACATACAGACACATATACTCTGGGCAAAACTCAGGCAGGAATTCCCTCTAACACGAGTGAACTGAATGAAGGTAAAAAATGGTGGCTATAGAAGGGAGGGGGGTGAGGGGACGGGGTAACCAGGAGATGGGTATTAAGGAGGGCACGTTTTGTGATGAGCATTGGGTGTTATATACAACTAATACATCATTGAACACTACATCAAAAACTGCTGATGTACTGTATGTTGGCTAACTGAACATAATAAAAAGTAAATAAATGCAAAAAAAAATATGGTGCCTGCAGCAGTGTCTTTGAGAATACATGTGTAAGTCTAAAGACATTCAGAGTCAAATTATTTTAAAACACTGCAGAGTCCCAAAACTGTATCTGCAGACTTGATTCACTTTACATCTGAAATTATGCGTCAACTTTATAAAATACATTTTCATCTTATTACTGTCCTATTTTTATGACCCTTTTTATAGAAAAAAAATTCCCAAATCGTGTTTATTGCGTTTCCCCTTGCTCTGTTCCTATTCACTCTCCATTCCCTTGCAGTTTGGGCTCCGTATAGGTAATTTTCTGGCTTTGTCTTAACTGCTGTCCTAGCAGCCAACTTTGGTTTCACTGTGGTCTTCCTCTTACCCCACTGGCTTGCCTTGTCTGTTCCTTTGTCAGCCACCTCTTTCTCTCCCTGGCCTTTAAATTTTGGAGCGCCTCTGGTTTTAGTCCAATGATTCATCTTTTCTCTATTTATCCTTTCCCTTGAGTGCCCTCCACTATTTCCATGCTACAATTACGACAAAACAAGAATAATGTCAATACTAACTAACATTTTGAATGCTCACTATGCACCTGGCATTGTTTACTATCCTCACTTACTGAGGTCTGGGGAGGTTAAGTGACTTCAACCAGTAAGAGGCAGAGCCAAAGTCAAAGCTGAAGCAGTCTGGCAGCCACGTCCAAGTTCTTAGCCACAACACTGAACCACCACCTTCTGTTTACATACTCCAGCTTTACATCTCCCGTCCTCACCGTTCACTCTGAGCTGCAGATTCTTACATGCTCTACCGACTACCTTGGACTTGACATCTTCATTTGGATCCATCATTGGGCCATCACATTGTGCTCTGGACCCATTTTGTTCTTTTGCTTGTGGTGTTTAATTAAATGATATCACATCCCTCTCAGTTGACTCCAGTCCAGAGCCTTAAAATTATTGTAGATTTCTTCCATTTCCCTACTTTCACCCATCTAATCTATCAGAAGTTGGTTCTACTTCTTGTGTATCTCATTCCACCATCCTCTCTCATCTGGACGATCAAAAAAGCCCGTTACCAGGTCTCCTTGCTTCCCCTTTTGTGCTTCTACCATTTGGTCTCCAAACCCCAGCCAGAGGTCATCTAAAATGTAAATATGTAAAACTCAATGTTTTTTTCACTGAAACATTCAGTGGCTTCATATTTCTCTTTGAATACAATTAAACTTCTTACATCATGTCCCCAAAATCTCCCCATCAACTATAACCTACCTACTTCTCCAAGCTCGGATTAAGCACCACTCCCTCCGTCACTTGCTACAGGTGTACTAATGTCCTTTCTGTTCTTGAATCATGCCTGATTGTGCCTTCCTCAAAGCGTTGCACTTAATGTTGTCACCCTTTATGTTAGAATGGCTGGCTAGCTTTTTAAACTGTTCATGTTTTTGCATAAATACCACCTTAAAGGAGCTTTCCTGCTTAGCCCCCTCCCCATCAGAATGGACCATCTTCCTTTCCATCACACTCTAATGCCTATGCTATAATTGTGGGGTTTTGTCATAGCACTTGCCACAACCCATTATTATATTTTTCTGTTTTATATACATATAAAATATAGATAGATAGATAGATAGATAGATGGATAGATAACTAGCTAGATAGATCTCCCCCAGGTGAATATAAGCACCATGATGCATGAAATTTACAGGTCATATTCACAATTGTATCCTTAGTGTCTAAAACTGTCCTTGGCTCACAATTCATGCTCAGTATTATTTGAATGAATCAATCAGTTAATGATTGATTGCATAAATCAAATGCATAGCAATTCAAAGTAATAAATACTTAATAAACTATTATGAGGGTGCCTGGGTGGCTCAGTCCATTAAGGGTCTGCCTCCGACTCAGGTCATGATCCCAGAGTTCTAGGCTAGAGCCCCACATTGGGCTTCCTGATCAGCAGGGAGTCTGCTTCTCCCTCTGCCCCTCATTCCACTCATGGCTGTGCTCTCTTTCTCTCTCATATAAATAAATAAAATCTTTTAAAAAATAAAAAATAAACTACTATGATTTGTTTGGGCTATTCTAAAATATATAGGATTAGTTGCGTTTATGATAAATGGTTTTTGGCTATTCTTTTTTTTTTTTTTTTTTTGAATTGCATCTTTCTGTTTGGCTAACTAGCCAAGCTGTCTCTTAACACTTCTAAGCCACTGCCCATGGACTTCGTGCAGCAAGTTTTGCATTTACTTTCTGCTAAGAGTTTCTTGTGTCACATACAAAGATATATGGTACAGAATTTTGATGAGAATTTGAGAGTTTCCATACCAGGTAGGACTCCTTCCAAATAGAAGTATAGAAAACCCCAAATCAAACTGACTTAGGAAACAGGGGATTTATTGACCCAAGTAACTGAAAAGTACAAGTTTCTCTCTTTTCGGAGAACTTCTGTTTGTTGACATCATTCTCAGTGTGTCCAAACAAAGGAGGTGACTATGTCTGTTCCCTATCTTACATCTTTCTGGGTTAAAATCCAGGGGGAAAGAGGGGAGTTCTTTGTTCTAGTAACCTAAGAAAATGTTACCTTTTGTGCTATTGATTCTAATCAAATTGCCTGCACATAATTAGTTATAATTATTAATTAATCATTTTTTAAAAATGATTTTATTTATTCACTTGAAACAGAGACAGAGAGAGCACAAGCAGAGGGAGAGGCAGAGGGAGAGGGAGAAGCAGACTCTCTGCTGAGCAGGGAGCCCGATGCGGGGCTGGATCCCAGGACCTGGCGATCATGACCTGAGCCGCCCAACCAATTGAGCCACCCAAGAGCCCCAATTAATTAATCACTTTAAAAAATGGAGTTGAGGGAATTTAGTGTCTGTTCAGCTGAGTCCTCACCTCACTCGAGGCTTTGCTCAAATGTCACCTCTTCAGTCCCTGCTTTTCTGACCACTCCTTCTAAAAGAGAACCAACTTCTTTATAACCCTTATATCTATTTGACATTCCTGCAGAGCTTGTTACCTTCTTTATTTTCTTCACCAGAATGTGATCTTCACAAAAACATGATACATCTGTTTTGTTTATGGCTGCATTTGTAGTCCATAAGCACATAGAAAGCAGTCGCTAAATATTTATCGAATAAATTAAAGAACTAACTTAGATCTCTGGCCGAATGCTTTACCCCTGAGCCTGCAGTGAACTGGGTAAGGAGTGGTTTCCAGCAAGGGCTAGTAAAAGAAGAGCAAATGAATCATGAGTGGTGAAAGTCTTTGAACTTTAGTGCAGGACTTTCTGAAACCTATTTTGTATGAGCTGAGAGGTTTTCCTAAATTTATTATTTTTATCTGTCTTCCCAAAGAATCGACATAACATGTCAACAAGTCATTGACAAACGAGATGTTGTAATAGTACCATTAAATCTCTGATTCACGTATAGCTTATGGAATACTATGTTTTTGTATCATTTTCACATTACTCATGCTTAATCAATAATAATTATAATAACATTTATAGACACTGTTAATGCTTTTTAATCATAATTTGGACTCTGAATTATTATATTGTATTTGCCTTTTTTATGTTGCATCTTTTTAAAAAGCTTATCATTTTGGCATTAATTATACATTTTTGTCATTATAAAAATTCAAGGACTAAATACGTGTTGAGAAAAAGGGAAAATAACTATCCAAATGCTCACCACCCAAAATGTTGTTATCTCTGTGTATCTACAGATAACAATGCTTTTAGCTATATCTGTTTCCAGATTTTTTTTCCCCAAAAATATTTCATATGTGCCAAATTCCCTGAGGCCTTACATGTTTGAAAAATGTCTGTGAACTTTTTACTCTGAGGACAAGTTGTTTGGTAGGATATTCTTAGGTCACATTTTTCTTAGGACATTGAGACATTGCTTCATTGTATTCTGGCTCTAAAGGTTGCAGTGGAAAAGTCTGAAGCCAGACTAATTATTTTCCACTGTTTAGGTCATTTTCTTTTTTCCTCTGGCGACTTATAAGATATTTTCTACACCTTGAGCCTTGGTAACATCATCAAATGATGGCTTGACAATTATGGTTCTGTATCAGTCTTTCCAAGATAAGAATGCGTTTTCACTTGCAGATTAGTTACTATTCTTAATTTCAGCACAAATCTCTTCTAACTTGCCTTTTAATTTTGATTTCCATTTAATTCATTGTAATCATTTTGTCTAAAATAACAATTACATCACATTGAAACTCATTTTGTTTTTCTCTATCACTATCTCTTTTCACTTTAGTCAATGTTATTATTTTTCTCTTTCCTGTATATGTCCTTAAACTGGCCACTCTTCTATTGTTTTTAGTAAATATTTTGAAATATGCCCAAAGGAATATTAACAAAGGCCTGTTCTCCGTGGGAAGCTACTCGACCAGAGGCCCCTCTGGCTTGACAGAAGGGCAATCAGCCAACTCTAGCTCCTGCTAGCCTCTTTGTCCCACATAAAGAGAAAGAGAAAAAAAGCACTAAGGCATAATTCCCAGGGACTAAAGTCTACTAAAAATCTCTGAGATTTAACTATGTAAATACAGAATGCATACCGCCCCCAATACCTTATCAGCACATTAACAGGTCTTTGGCATAAAAACAACAGGTTAGAACTGAGAAACTTCAAGACACAGTCTCTACTTAAGAAAGAGTTCTTAGGGGAAACCCAAACGCAAGAGGGGCTGGGGAAAACATCCAATGAGGAAACTAGAGAAAACTAAAGCTTCTGGCACCTACAGCCATGGAAAACACTGAACACAACCCAACTCTTGGCCGGATTAACAGAAAAACCTCACAATAAAAGCCTAATTACTAATCAGTGTCTATTACCCCATACATCATGCCCAACTTTCAACCAAAAATTACAAGTTATGCTAAAAGACAAGAAAAACACAGTCTGAAGAGACAAAGCAAGTATCAGAACATGACTCAGATATGACATAGATTTTGAAATGATCAGATGGAGAATCTCAAATAAATATAGTCAATATGTTAAGGACTCTATTGGAAGAAGTAGACAATGTGCATCGACAATGGATAATGTAGTGTAGGGACAAGTAAAATGAATGACAGCAATGCTGAAAAGGATGGGAGGAAGAAGTTGGGAGCACTATGTTTATAGCAGTTTCATTCATACTCTCCAAAAACTGGAGGCATTCAAAATATCCTTCAAAGGTGAATGGATAAACTGTGGTACACCATGCAATGGAATATTATTCAAATATTTTTTTCAATGAGTTATAAAGCCATAACAAGACTTGGATTAAAATTGAATATGCTAACTGAAAGAAGCTGATCTTTAAAGTCAACATATTGTATGACTCCAACCATATGACATTCTGGGAAAGGCAAAACTACAAAAACAGTAAAAAGATCAGTAGTTGCCAGGTGTTTAGAGGGCATGTGTAGGGGCGAGTAGGTGAAGCACAGGGGTTTTTTGGGGCAGGGAAACTATTCTGTGTACTCTAATGATTGAAAAATGACATTATGCATTTGTCAAAACCCATAGAACTGTACAGCACCAATAGTGAACCTTAATGTTGCTTTGGAATTTAGTTAATAACAAGTGTATTGATATTGGTTCATTAATTATAATGAATGTCTCATACTAATGTAAGATACTATAATAGAGTACAAGGTTGATAATCTGGGAATCTCCACTTCATCTGCTCAACTTTCCTGTAAGTCTAAAACTGTTCTTCAAAAATTCAGTCTTTTAAAAAAAAATCCAGCCTTTTCATTTCACATACACAAAAAAAGATTAATAATATATTAATTTACTCACTAATTTCCCTTATTTTTGGAGTACCTACTACAGACATACCTCATACATATTGCAGGGTTGGTTCCAGACCACTGCAATAAAGCAAGGCAAACAAATTTTTTTTTTGCTTCCCAATGCATGTGAAAGTTATGTTTCCGCTATACTGTAGTCTACCAAGTGTGCAATAGCATTAGGTTTAAAAAACAGTGTGCATACTTTAATCAAAAAAACACTTCACTGCTAAAAACTGCTAACCATCATCTGAGCTTTCAGTGACTAGTCATTGCTGATCACAGATCACAGTAACAAATACAATAATGAACAAGTTTGAAATATTGTGAGAATTACCAGAATGTGACACAGAGACAGTAAGTGAGAAAATATGCTGCTGGAAAAAAATGGTGCCAATAGAGTTACTCAATGCAGGGTGGCCACAGACCTTTAATTTGAGGGAAAAACAAACAAACAAACAGTATCTGTGAAGCTCAATGAAGCAAAGGGCAATAAAATGAGGTGTGCCTGTGTATCCCAGACACTGTACGTGGGATATACACTTTTATGGAATTCTCCTGACATAGTGAGCACCTAAATGAAAAATATAGTATCATACTGGATTAAGGATAGACCATGTTTTAAAATGAGATAAATAGTACTATGGCTACAACCACCTCTATTGCTACTACCTCTAGTTATGGATGGGTCCCTGCATTAATCTGCAGGGAAAACCCACACACTGTGTACATTATATTATTTATATATGTGTGTGTGTATAAAACAGTGTATGTTTATATATTTTATACACATATATAAAATATATAATTATACATATATATTTGAGAAATTTTGTCTCCTTCAGCAAGTATTTTCTTCTAAAGAAAAACATTTGAAGTCAAAAGAGGCTTTTATCAGAGCTGAGAACTGAGGCACACAGTATGTTTATGGTGTTCTTACTGCAGAATATTGCCTCACTTCTAACTTTATGTCTACATAAATATATAAATGCCAGCAGTCTTAACACTTTGCTCCCTCATTTTCTGACTCTGATGTTTGTTGGCTCTGTTACAGTTGACATCCAGTCTTCTCTTGGCTGAAGTTACTTTATGTTGTCTAACTTGGTAAAATCACTCGTCCTGAGCTGAATAAGTTATTTCATGTGCTTGTTTACAAGATGATGTGTTTTTCGTCTTGGCCTTTACAGCTGGTATAGGTGAATTGGCTTTTTGCTCCAAACTCGATTCTCATCCCAAAACATCATCCAACTTTCACTCTTTCTACGCCTCAAACATTCATTTGACTCTGATGTTTGCACCTTGAGATAGCATTCAATGCAGCTTTTATAAGTTGCCACTGTTTTTCTCTCATCGGTTCCCCTCATCGGTTTCTTATTGTTGTTTTTTAGACTTCAGTTTTTTCATATATCTTTGCCAAAGCCATTAATAAAATGATGGATGATAAAAGGAAAAATATACACCTAAGAAAGAGTTAAAATGGAATTTTAATAAGTTTATTAATAATCGGTGAAATGTTGGTAAAAGCAACTATGTGGTATATTGGGTAATATGGATCCCAAACATAAAGATTTAATTCTATTTACCCTTTTTTAAAATTATTTTTTAAAGTTTTTATTTAAATTCCAGGTAGTTAACATACAGGGTAATATTAGTTTCAGAAGCACAGTATAGTGATTCAACACTTCCATACAGCACTCCGTGCTCATCGCATGTGTACTCCTAATCCCGGAGACCTATTTCACCCATCCTTCCACCTCCCTCCTCTCTGGTAACTAACAGTTTGTTCTCTAGAGTTAAGGGTGTTTCTTGCTTGGCCTCTCTCTCTCTCTCTTTTTTTTCCCCCTTTGCTCATTTGTTTTGTTTCTTAAATTCTACATAAGAATGAGATCGTATGGTGTTTGTCTTTCTCTGACTGACTTTTTCACTTAGCATTATACTCTCTAGCTCCATCCATGTCATTGCAAATGGCAAGATTTCATTCTTTTTGATGGTCGAATAATATTCCATTGTGTATATATATATATATATATATATATATACCACATCTTCTTTATCCATTCATCAGTCGATGGACACTTGGGCAGTTTCCATAATTTGGCTTTTGTAGATAATGCTTCTACAAACATGGGGGTGCACTTATCCCTTTGAATGAGTGTTTTTGTATTTTGGGGATAAATACCCAGTAGTGAGATTGCTGGATCATAGGCTAGTTCTATTTTTAACTTTTTGAGCAACCGCCACACGGTTTTCCACAGTAACTGCACCAGTTGCATTCCCACAAACAGTGCAAGAGGGTTTCTTTTTCTCCACATCCTCCCAACACCTGCTGTTTCTTGTGTTATTGATTTTAGCCATTCAGCATGTGATATCACATTGTAGTTTTGATTTGCATTTCCTAGTCTTTTTATTATTATTTAAAATACTAAGTAAATGCCTCAAGAGATCAGAAATTCTTCTCTTTTGCAAGAGAAAATATAGACAACTTGTTAATGACAACTAGGGAACTTTTCCATTTAAAGGACTATAGAATTTATCTTTCTACTTAAGGAAATGGTCTGAGTTTCTTCAAAATTGTCTAAATGTGTCATCTTATACTGTTGTTATTTTTAAAAATCTTCTGATAACATCATTGATAACTACAACACAGCAATGATCCTTTCTTATGCTTGAAATTAAATAAAAAATCATTAATGTAGCTGAAATCTGTTTTCTGTTGTGGCTGAGTGTCTTTCCAACCTTACCTTATCCTGTCATGGTCCTTGCTCACCAAAGATTCAGTCACATTAGTCTTTCAGTTCTTCCACTATACCAAGTTCTTTCCATTTCAAGTCCTTCACCCCTGTTGTTTCCTTTTGTCTCATATGTACTTTCCTCGCCCTCTCAAAACACCACCACCAGTCACTTATGTCTCAGAGGGGCCTTCCTGATTCCTCCAAACTAGAAATCTTATTGTTGTTTTTTTTTTCCCCCAAGGCCTCCTGCTTTATTTTTCCACATTTTTTCTCATTGAATATTTTGTGTTTATTTATTATCAAATTTAATTTCCACCAAGCTAAATTCTGGAAGGGCAAAAAATCACACTTTATTTACCTATCTTTGCATGTCCACTGCCTAGCTCTTTCTCCAGAACAAAGGAGGGCTCCAATCAATGTACGAGTAAAGAAAATATAGTTTCAAAATTTATATTGTGTGGCCATTCAGTTTCATTGGGTCAAATTAGTCTAGAAATACATTAAATCCAAGGAAAACACAGGAAGACCACGTGGATGATTGTTTCATCATATGACCAAAGTGTCTACTGGTGGAAACAGTAGTTGGTACCGGTGCTTTGTCAGTGTGTCTTGTGTCAACTCTGGAGCTGTTACCACTTACTGCCCACTCGGCTGTCTGATAGACTGTTCTTGCTGCTCAGTGGGTGACTGCTGTTTCCTAACTTTTCTCTTACTCAACATTTCCTAAGAGCCTGTTCTTCCTTCATTCAAGAAGTCTTTAGTCAGTCCTGAGATGCCTGTCACTCATAGGCATTAGGGAATACAAATTAATAGACATGATAAACTTCAGAGCTGAAGAGGTTGACAGAAGGCAGCAGAGAGAATATGATACCCTTTCTTCACTCTGCTTATGCATGTCTATCCACATGCACACACACACACACACACACACACAAGACTAGATGGAAATACACCACGATATTAATAATGTTTTACAAGTGTTCAAATTATAGATAATACAATATTTTCTTTCTTTTTTTTCAGGTAGGCAAGGTTTTAAAATTTTTGTTTATTTTTTTATTGAAGTGTAGTTGACATACAATATTATATTAGTTTCAGATATACAATATAGTGATTCTACAATTATATACATTACAAAGTGATTACCCTTATAAATCTAGCTATCACCTGTCACCATACGAAGGTCAATATTATTAACTATATTCCCCATGCTGTACATTGCGTTCCTGTGACTTATTTATTTTATAACTTGAAGTTTGTACCTTTTCCCTCATTTTTTACACAACTTTCATTTTTCAGAATTATTATTTCTTAAGTTAAAAAGTGTTATCTCTTATCAACCCCCACCATCTCTGGGTAAAATGTCTTCGGAACTATGCTAACTGGAAACACCAAAGGTCTTTAAATCAGTTTTTATAATTATAATTTATTATAGTATTCTTATCAAAATTAAACTAAAAACTCTAACAGTTATGAATTATTTTATCAATATTATTATTATATTAATAGCAAATGTGATGTTTTTTGTTTGATTTACTCTTTTGTTTGATTTACTCTGTAATTATACTAGTAAGTGTTGTCAGATTTAGGAAATAAAAATATAGCAACATAGGGGCACCTGGGTGGCTCAGTTGGTTAAGCGTTTGTCTTCAGGTCAAGTCATGATCTCAGGATCCCGGGATAGAGCCCCCAGTCGGGCTCCTTGCCCTGCAGGGAGTCTGCTTCTCCCTCTCCCTCTGTCCTTCCCCACCCCCACTTGTGCTCTCTTGCTCTGTCTCTTAAATAAATAAAATCTTAGAAAAAATATAGCAATACAGTGAAATTTCAATTTCAAATGAATGACAATTTTTTTAAAGTACAAGTATGTCTCATTGTAGGATGTATTTATATGAAAAAATCACTCATTGTTTGCCTAAAATTTGAATTAACCACATGTCCTGTATTTTATAGTCAACCCTAATTAGTTTAGAATTTGAGCAGGAAAAAGAAAGAATGTATCTCTTCAAACTCCAACAAGTTATTGCAAAGATTCCTCACAGAACCTCAGAATCTCTAGAATGGCAGGAAACTTAAAGGTCATGCAGGGAAGTAAAATGTGCAGTTCTTAAATACCTTTCATGGCATAGTCAGATAGGGTTTCATTGAAGGCAACCAAATCTACCTCCCTCAAGAAGAATTTGGGAGCATGTGTGTGGAGCCTTGGGGCAGTGGGAATGGGCCAGGGGAGGCTTATTTATCCTTTGAAATCTAAGGTGATATCCTTGAAGTTCCCCGAAATCTTAAAGGCATGTGTAGTTTCATAGCAGAGCTAGGATTTCTGAAAGTATGCATGGTTTACCATGCTCAGCATGAGTCAGCATGTAACATAAGAAGATGTCATATATAAGTTCTGTTATAGCAGTCTGTTTTAAGCAAGTTTTTGATCAACACCTTCCCTGAAGGGTTAGCTACCTACATGATGTAAGTAGGGGTAGGTGTCAGCACCCCCAATTTTAGTCAGGTTCTCCAGAGAAACAGAACCAATAGAATATGTATATATATCCCATAGAGATTTATTTCAAGGAATCAGCTCACACAGTTGTGGGGGCTGGTAAGTCCAAAATTCCTCGGGCCAGACATCAAGCTGGAAATGTAAGCAGTAGTTAATGTTGTAAACTTGAGTCTGAAATGTAGGGCGCAGGATGGCAAATAAAACTCATAGGAGATTTCTATGTTACAGTCTCGAGGCTAAATTTCTTCTTCCCTTGGAAATCTCAGTTTTCCCTCTAAAGGCCTTCAACTGTTTGGATGAGCCGGATTCCTGTTATCAAGGGTAATCCCTTTAACTTAAAGTCAACTGACTATTGATGTTCATCACATCTACAAAATACCTTGACAGCAACATCGAGATTAGTGTTTGACCAAAAACTGGGCACCGTAGGCTAAACAACTTGACACATAAAAATACCTATCACACCCCTTGTAACGGATATACATTTAAAGGTCTCAAAACATTCCTAACATAGCATGAAGAATCTTGGCTTTGGAGTTAGATGGCCCCTAAGTTCAACATTTACTGGCTATGTACCCTTGAAAAATTCATTTAATCTTTCTTTACCTCAGATTATTGTTCTGTAAAAGGAGAAAAACAATACCCTTATAAGATTGACATAAGGATTGTATATTTAAATAATCTATTGCATGTCAAAATATACAGTACAGCACAATTTCCAGTGTACAGGAAGCATTCAGTAAATAGTAATTTTTATTTACATTGATAGCTATTGTAATTATTTCATAATTAACCATGAGTTTTATTAGAATTAATGCTGCTCTCTGGATTACTTAGCTAGTTATCCAAGGGATGCTGACATTCTGCCTTGACCACTATTCCTCCTCCTGGTAGGTTTTCTAAGGGAGCTCCACATACAAGGTATATCAAGAAGTAAAAAAAATTAAGTACAATTTTATTTTTATTTTATTTTTTTAAAGATTTTCATTTATTTATTTATTTGACAGAGAGAGAGAGATAGCAAGAGCAGGAACACAAGCAGGGGGAGCGGGAGAGGGAGAAGCAGGCTTCCCGCTGACCAGGGAGCCCGATGCGGGGCTCGATCCCAGGAGTCTGCGATCATGACCTGAGCCAAAGGCAGACGCTTAACAATTGAGCCACCCAGGTGCCCCACAATTTTATTTTTAACCAGTCTTCTTCCTGACACCTTAAGGCAGAGTTCTTTGCTAAGCCTTTTAGGTAATCCCAGTCATTACCCTGAAATGTGACTGACTATTTAGATAAATAATATATCCCCTGTGGGGAAAAGAAGAAGGTATGAAATAGAGCATGTGAGAAGTGTCAAGATGCATGGCCTTAGCAGAGGTCTATAAGAGCAGGTCTCATCAGGAGAAAGAATCCGTGCCTGAAGGGAAAGCACCAAAAAAAAAAAAAAAAAAAAAAAAAAGGAACATATTCACAATCCAAGTCAGCTCTACAGACCTTTTTTAAACCTACCACTCCTTTAAAAAGAAACTAACCCCAATTAAAGCAAACATGACACCTGCTGGCTTCCTCCTGCATATCATTTTTAGGTCAACAGTGTGGAGCTGCCTCAGGAGCCCCTGTGTGTTAGCAATCTCCTGGCTGGGGGCAGTGTGTAAATAACAAACAACAGCACCAGGACTCATCAGGGATCTTTGGAGAGAGAAGCCATGGGAGAAAGCTGTCTGGACAGGTAGGAGATGGAAGTCATTGCAATTTGAATGATTAAGCAAAAGTCATCTGGGGACACCTGGGTGGCTCAGTCATTAAGCGTCTGCCTTCGGCTCAGGTCATGATCCCAAGGGTCCTGGGATCGAGCCCCGCATCGGGCTCCCTGCTCAGCGGGAAGCCTGCTTCTCCCTCTCCCACTCCCCCTGCTTGTGTTCCTGCTCTCGCTATCTCTCTGTCTGTCAAATAAATAAATAAAATCTTTAATAAAAAAAAAGAAAAAGTCATCTGATTTCTAGTCCCAGGCTGCCATGGCCTGGTGATTGTTGTCTTGTTTAAATATATGAATCAGTGCAGGATTCTCCGAACTTCCATTATTACCAGGCCACTTTAATGAGCTTTGTCATATCTTTATAAACTCATTCCATTACTTAATACTTTTATTAAACAAATGCAGCTTGATTCCTTTAAACACTTAGGCTCATATTATCTCATGATTTCTGTGAAATTTCAGAATGTCCCAGAAACGTCACAGAAATCCTGAGTGTTTTTTTTGTTGTCACCTATGTCACATTAAAAATAAATTTTAAAGCTACCTAAATAAACTGCTGAAATCTGTATCTCATACAACCACTTGGAGGTGTATAATGCTTTCAGGAAAAATTAGTTTCGTGTAGGTGAAAATATAGGTTTTAAAGATTTTTTTTTTTTTTTTAGAGAGCGTGGGAGAGCACACGTGCATGGGCGTACACCAGCATGAGTTGGGGGAGGGGCAGAGGGAGAGGGAGAATCTCAAGCAGACTCCCCGCTGAGTGTGGAGCCCAATGTCGGCTTGATCTCATGACCCAGAGATCACAACCTGAGCCAAAATCAAGAGCTGTATGCTTAACCAACTGAGCCAACCAGGTGCCCTGAAAATACAGGTTTTAAACAGATCCTGAATTCCTATTGTTATAACAAATGTTTGTCAATTATAATATCAGGAGCTATTTTATGCACTGCAGATGCAGAAATAATTGAAGCAGTTAATTATTCCCTGAGTTTACTTTCAAATGGGGGATGTTGACAATAAAAAGAAAAAAATACATTTTAAATAATGGCACATGTTACAAAGACAATGAAACAGGTTTTAAGAAGAAAGAAGGTTGCTGGAAGGGTGAATTTCTTATTTAACTATGGCTAAGTATAATCAGTATCCCCTTCTTTTTCTTTGCCATCATCCTAAGACAACAAAGAGGATAAGAAACAGTACACAAAGTTCATTATAAAACAAATAAAAATAAATGAATAAAATCTCAGAGGTAACAGCAAGCAACCCTGAATTATCAAATAGAAGAGAGCATTGTACAGTGAAGACCAAAGCGGTATAGAGGGAGGATTTTTGTGGTTGCAGAACTTAATCAAAAGGCCATAAACACTACTTTGCAATCCTGAGACTCGGAAGCAAGGTTTTTGTTTGCAAAAATGACAACAGGCTGTCTGGACTGATGGGGGTAGCTTCCTTGGGCCTGGAGAAAATCACAGAGACAATCTACCTGTAATTTAGTCCAAGGAGAGGAGAAAGGTCCTTCCTGCCACTGGAGCTGACTGCCAGTTGGTAACCTCAGTATTTTGGGGATAAGTAAAAGCTAATAACTTCTCACATGTACCAACATAGGGCATAAAAACATTTCTTACCAGCCTGGAATATACTACGGCTCATCCTTCAGGAAAACCTCATTCAAATAATAGGCTAGAAAAAAATCATTTTATTCAAACATCAGTTGTCAAAATGGAACCAGCTACAATATAAAATCTAAACAGACTGAAAGAACTCCAGCATGCATATTCTAATCCCTAAATTAATCCCTAAAAATATATCAAAAGAGATACACAACTAACATGTAAATATATGTTAAAATAGAATTCTAAAGGATACTCAAATAATAAAAACAAAAAACAAAAAAGAGTATTACTATCCTTACTGTGGTGAGCATTTCATAAAATCTATTGTTTTTGACTTATTATGTTGTATACCTGAAACTAATACATTATATGTCAACTATACTTAAATTAGAAAAACAACAACAGTAACAACAGGTGTTAGCTAATGCTATGGCAATAATATATAAATGTATCAAATCAACATGCTGAACACCTTAAACTTATACAATGTCATATGTGAATTATATTTCGATAAAAATACTTTTAAAAAAAAAGGAAGAAGGGAATAGAAGATCAAAAAACAGAGAGTACAAAGAGAAAACAAATAGTAAATTGATAGACCTAGAACCATGAATATTAATAATTCCATTAAATGATAATAAACTAAACAAAAAAGGCAAAAGTTACAAAATAGGTTAAAAAAGGAAAAGAATAATACGTAGTAATCACAAGTAATGGGCTACTGATAGACCCACAATGTGGAAGGATTTCAAAAATGTTCTGAGGGAAAGGAGCTTTATACAAAGGATACATACTCTGATTCCTTTTGCATCAAAATCTAGGACAGGTAGATGAAACTATAATGGAAAAAATTAGAACTGTTGATGTTTGTAGGAGGGTGAGGTCAAGAGTTGACTTTCTGGACTGATACTGATGTTCTATATGCTGGTAAGAATTTGATATAGCTGTCTTTGTTAAAACTCAGCAAATGTACACTAAACATTTACATATTTCTTTTTTTCATTTTATTTTATTTTCTTTCATCGTAAGTGTGCTCTTTAAATCCCATCCCTTATTTGCCCCATGCCCCCAACCCTCTGGTAACCATCAGTTTGTTCTTTATAGTTGAGAGTCTGTTTCTTGATTTGCTTCTCTCTCTCTCTCTTTTTTTTTTTCTTTGCTCATTTATTTTATTTCTTAAATTCCACGTAGGAGTGAGATCGTATGTTATTTGTCTTTCTCTGACTGACTAATTTTGCTTAACATAATACTCTCTAGTTCTATCCATGTCATGGTAAATGGCAAGATTTCATTCTTCTTGTGGCTGAATAATATTCCATTATATATGTATATACATATATATATACACACACAATGGAATATATATATAATATTCTCTTTCTATATATATATGTGTGTGTGTGTGTGTGTGTGTGTATGTGTGTGTGTGTATGGAAAAATAGATATTCTGTATCCATTTATCATTCAATGGAAACTTGGGTTGCTTCCATAGTTTGGCTATTGTAAAATAATGCTGAAATAAACATAGGGGTGCATATATTTCTTTGAATTAATGTTTTTGCATTTTGGGGGTAAATACACAGCAGTGTAATTCCTGGTTCATATGGTAGTTCTATTTTTAATTTTTTGAGGAACTTCCATACTGTTTTCCATAGTGGCTGCACCGGTTTACATTCCTACCAGCAGTGCAAGAGGGTTCCTTTTTCTCCACATCCTTACCAACACTTGTTGTTTCTTGTGTTGTTGGTTTTAGCCATTCCAACAGGTGTGACATGGTATCTCATTGTAGTTTTGATTTTCATTTCCCTGAAGATGGGTGACGTTGAGCATGTTTTCCTGTGTTTGTTGGCCATCTGGATGTCTTCTTTAGAGAAATGTCTGTTCATGTCTTCTGCCCATTTTTTAACTGGATTATTTGATTTTAGGGTGTTTAGTTTTATATGTTCTTTATTTATTTTGGATACTAACTCTTTATCAGATGTCATTTGCAAATATCTTCTCCCATTCAGTAGATTCCCTTTTAGTTTTGTTTATTGTTCCTTTGTTATGCAGAAACTTTTTGTCCCAATAATTTATTTTTGCTTTTATTTCCCTTCCTCAGGAGACATATCTAGAAAAATATTGCTACAGCTATGTCAGAGAGATTCTTACCTGTGCTCTCTCTCTTTTAAAAATATTTATTTATTTATTTATTTGAGAGAGAGAGAGAAAGAGAGGCAGAGGGAGAAGCAGACTCCCTGCTGAGGAGGGAGCTTGACATGGGGCTGGATCCCAGGACCCTGAGATCATGACCTGAGCCAAAAGCAAATGCTTAACTGACTCTGCTACCCCGGCACCCCTACTTGTGCTTTCTTCAAGGATTTTTACATATTTTATTGCATGTAAATTTTATATAAAAAGAAAATAACAAAACAAATACTGAACTCTAGATAATGAAAGATCTAGGAAGAAGTATATTGATAGCTGCAATTTATTTTGAGAAGTGTCACATAATAAATGGATGGTGGGTGGCTAGAAGGATTTATTTATGATAAATATTCCACAAATACTGTATATTAGAGTGTTAGTTGTGGAATCATGGTGGTGAGTACATGAGTATTCAATGTAAAATTCTCTCAGCTTTCCAATACCTTTGAAAATTTAGTGATAAAATGTTAAAACACAGTTGAGCCAACCTGGAACCTATAGAAAGGTAACATTTGGACATGTTGATAAATACAATGATCAAATGCATCTCCGTGAATTAAATCAGTAGGGAGGGAAAGACAAATATTAGTAAGGAAATAGAAGATTTGAACAACATAATTGCAAGAGCTAGCTATTTCCACAATAACAGAGCACCTGAATCCCAGGTCCAGAGCCCTGTCCCTGAAGAGTGTGAGGCTACTACTAACCAAGTAGCATCTCATGAGCCACATGTCAGTGATGCTTACTTATCCATGGGCTGTTATCCCAGTGAAGAGACAGAAGCACCTCCTTTGTCACATTTTTCAAACAGCAGGCTGAGGTGAAGAGGGAACATGCAAAGTGATATTCTCAGGTATTAGATAACTAAGAAAACATGAATGTACTGTCTGCCTTCCAGTTAGTAAGAGGCTGGGCAGAGAAGGAAGGAACTGGCACGTGAGCCCTGTAATCTGCTTTGCGGTTGGAGAACATGTTAAATGCCATTCTGTAGGGCCTAGGATCTTGGCTTCTGAGAACAGTGAAACTAAGTGAAACTTAGATTTCCTGGAGCTCCTGAATAAACAGATGCAGAACACAGACTATCTGGAATATGAGTTGCTGATCAGAAAGGACACAGAAGAGCTGGTCCAGCAGGAAGGCCTATTGAAAAACCTGCGAAGGCATCAGGTCAAGAGACTTAACTTCTGAAGGCAGCACAACAAGTCTTCCCACCGTGGTAGGTTCCAGAATCAGATAATTCAAAGTCTTAATCTTCAATCCTGAAGCTTGCCTTTCTTTTTACCTGATATCACAATCTGCATTGTTGTGCATGCAAATAAATATGCTTTGCATCATGAAAATCAAGAAATGGTTTAAAAGAGATCAGTCATTGCCAAAAGATGTAGCTTTTTAGACACTTCCAGCCTTTGCAGTGACCTGCTCTGGTGCCGTTCATATTGCAGGGGACTTTAAAGGCTCAGATGCCACTTCAGAATTAAAAAATAAGATATTGGCCGTATTGGAGAATCACCCATCATTTTGCATATTTAATCGTCATGGTCAAGTACTATTCTGGCTTTTAGTTACGACAAATACTTCAAACCATGGCTCATTGTCCTCTAACACATCACTGAAGGTACAAAAACTCAACTCACCGTGTGGTTAAGATTTTTATAAATAATAATAGCAGGACAGCATAGAGAGATGGAATACAGGAGTTTGGGGCATAAATCATTCCCCCACCCATCATGAGTATTTATATTGCTCTTTCAGTCTTAATTAAAATAAAATCTATGTCCCTTGTTTGCACATTTAATGAAATCAATCATGTGGTATAAGTTATCTGCAAAGAGTCTTTGCTCTTTGAGAGGGTTTTTATTATTATTATTATTTAAAACAAATTCACTTCTTTAGTAAAATTCACTGTTTGGAATGCATTTCTTTGAAAAAGGTTTATGGTTTTCAGTTAAAAAACACACAAAATCAAACCACTCCAGAATTTGGCAGCTTAAAATATCAGTTATTTTATTTTTTTTTTTTAAAGATTTTATTTATTTATTTGAGAGAGAGAGAGAATGAGAGATAGAGAGCACGAGAGGGAAGAGGGTCAGAGGGAGAAGCAGACTCCCCGCTGAGCAGGGACCCCGATGCGGGACTCGATCCCGGGACTCCAGGATCATGACCTGAGCCGAAGGCAGTCGCTTAACCAACTGAGCCACCCAGGCGCCCTAAAATATCAGTTATTTATCCTCCTGGATCTGAGTTTGCATGAAGCAGCTCTGCTTCTTACTCCTGTAAGTGGCAAAAACATAGATGAGAAGGAGGGCAAAGAATTAAGGCTAATCACAGAGTATGTGACAAACACAACTTAGCAAGTGTGCTGTTTGGCTCCCTCAAACTGCAGAACACAGTCTACTTTTAGTTTCCTACAGGATATTTATAAAAATTGATGATACGCTGAGCTAGAAGGCATGACTCAACACATTTCCAAGGACTAAAGTCAGTGGGATAAATCTCTGACCAAAGGAAGAAGCTACAAATTGATAACAAAACAATCACTAAGGCAATTACACATTAAGAAATACACCTGTAAGTAATCCTGTAAATCAAAAAAAGAAACCACAATGAAAATTAGGAAATATTTTGAACTCAATGACAACAAAAATCCTGCATCTCACAACCTGTGGGATACATCTATAGTCTGTCACAGAAGAAAATTTATAGACTAAAATGGGCAATATGAACCCTGAAGGAATGACAGAATTTCAGTGATTTAAATATTCATTTAAAGAATTTAGATAATAAGACAGAAACTTAAAAGAAAGAAGGAAGAAGATAATGAAAAAGTGAATTTAAACTAATACCATAGAAAACAAAAATAATAGAAAGGATTGAGAAAGCCAAAATTTGGCATTTGAAAAAGCTCATAAAGTTGATAAATCTTTTATGAATCCAATCTAGGGGAAAAAAGAGACGTGTAATATAAAGAATGAAAAAGACAAAAAAATATAATCCCATAGACACTGAAAAAAACTAAAGGATATTTTGAGAAAACTTCTGTCAATATATTTTGTTCATATCTTTTGTCATTGGGTTAATAATTTTCTCTACATGCTTATATTTCTATAAAAATGTTTAGGGGCACCTGGGTGGCTCAACTGGTTAAGCAACAAACTTTTGATTTCAGCTCAGGTCATGATTTCAGAGTCCTGAGATTGAGCCCCACATTGAGTTCTGTACTGGGCATGGAGCCTACTTAAGATTCTCCCTCTCCCTCTGCCCTCCTGCTTTCTCATGTACTCTCTCTCTCTAAAAATAAAATAATAAAGTAAAATAAAATATGTTTTAAAAAACAATGTCAATTCGGGGTCTTTTCTGATTCCATATAAATTTTAGGATTGTTTGTTCCAGCGCTTAGAAAAATGTCATTGGAATTTTGATCAAGATGACATTGAAGGTATAGATTGCTCTGGGTAGCATAGACATTTTAGCAATGTTTATTCTTCTGATCCATGAGCATGGAATGTTTTTCCATCTTTTTGTGTCTTCTTCAATTTCTTTCATGAGTGTTCTGTAGTTCCTAGAGTATAGATCCTTTCTTTGATTAGGTTTATTCCAACTTATCTTAGGTTTTCAGTGCTATTGTAAATGGAATCGTTTCTCCAATTTCTCTTTCTACAGTTGCATTGTTAGTGTATAAGAAAGCACTGATTTCTGTGCATTGATTTGGCATCCTGCCACATTACTGAATTGCTGTATGAGTTCTAGTAATTGGGGCTGGAGTCTTTTTTTTTTTTTAAGATTTTATTTATTTGCAAGAGAGAGAATGAGAGACAGGGAGCATGAGAGGGAGGAGGGTCAGAGGGAGAAGCAGACTCCCTGCTGAGCAGGGAGCCCAAGTGGGACTCGATCCCGGGACTCCAGGATTATGACCTGAGCTGAAGGCAGTCGCTTAACCAACTGAGCCACCTAGGCGCCCTGGGGCTGGAGTCTTTTGGATTTTCCACATAAAGTATCATGTCATCTGCGAAGAGAGAGAGTTTGGCTTCTTCTTTGCCGATTTGAATACCTTTTACTTCTTTTTGTTGTCTGATTGCTGTTGCTAGGACTTCTAGTACTATGTTGAACAATAGTGGCGAGCGTGGGCATTCTTGTCATGTTCCTGATCTTAAGGGAAAGGCTCTCAGCTTTTCCCCATTGAGGATGATATTTGCTGTGGGTTTTTCATAGATGGATTTTTGAACTTGAGGAATGTTACCTCTATCCCTATACTCTGAAGAGTTTTAATCAGGAAAGGATGCTGTATTTTGTCAAATGCTTTTTCTGCATCAATTGAGAGGATGATATGGTTCTTCTCTCTCCTCTTATTGATGTGTTCTATCACATTGATTGATTTGTGAATGTTGAACCACCCTTGCATCCCAGGGATAAATCCCACTTGGTTGTGGTGGGTGATCCTTTTAATGTACTGTTGGATCCTATTAGCTAGGATTTTGTTGAGAATTTTGGAATCCATATTCATCAGGGATATGGGATATCGGTCTGAAATTCTCCTTTTTGATGGGGTCTTTGCCTGGTTTGGGAATTAAGGTAATGCTGGCCTCACAAAATGAGACTGGAAGCTTTCCTTCTGTTTCTATTTTTTGAAACAGCTTCAGGAGAATAGGTATTATTTCTTCTTTGAATGTTTGGTAGAACTCCTCAGGGAATCCATCAGGCCCTGGACTCTTGTTTTTTTTTTTTTTTTTTTTAAGATTTTATTTATTTATTTGACAGAGAGAGAAACAATGAGGGAACACAAGCAGGGGGAGTGGGAGAGGGAGAAGCAGACTTTCTGTGGAGCAGGGAACCCAATGCAGGGCTCGATCCCAGGACCCCAGGATCACGACCTGAGCCAAAGGCAGATGCTTAACGACTGAGCCATCCAGGTGCCCCTAGACTCTTGTTTTTTGGGAGGTTTTTGATCACTGCTTCAATCTCGTTACTGGTTATTGGCCTATTCAGGTTGTCAATTTCTTCCTGTTTCAGTCTTGGTAGTTTATAGGTTTCCAGGAAGGCATCCGTGTCTTCCACATTGCTCAATTTATTGGCATATTGTTGTTGATAATAATTTCTAATAATTGTTTCTATTTCCTTGGTGTTAGTTGTGATCTCTCCCCTTTCATTCATAATTTTAATTTGGGTCCTTTCTCTTTTCTTTTGGATAAGTCTGGCCAGTGGTTTATCGATCTTATTAATTCTTTCAAAGAACCAGCTTCTAGTTTCATTGATCTGATCTCCTGTGTTTCTGGTTTCTAATTCATTGATCTCCATTCTAATCTTAATTATTTCTCTTCTAATGTGTGGCTTAGACATCGTTTGTTGCTTTATCTCTAGTTCTTTAAGATGTAAAGTTAGTTGGTGAATTTGGGATTTTTCTATTTTTTTGAGTGAGGCTTGGATGGCTATGTATTTCCCCCTTAGGACTGCCTTTGCAGTATCCCATAGGTTTTGGACCAATGTGTTTTCATTCTCATTGGTTTCCATGAATCGTTTAAGTTCTTCTTTGATTTCCCGACTCACCCAAACATTCTTGAGCAGAGTGGTCTTTAGCTTCCAAGTGTTTGAATTTCTTCCACATTTTTTCTTGTGCTTGAGTTCCAGTTTTAAAGCATTATGGTCTGAGAATATGCAGGGTATATTTTGGTATCGGTTTTGGTATCGGTTGAGACCTGATTTGTGACCCAGTATGTGGTTCATTCTGGAGAAAGTTCCATGTGTGTTTGAGAAGAATGAGTATTCTGTTATTTTAGGGTGGAATGTTCTATATATATCTATGAGGTCCATCTGGTCTAGTGTGTCATTCAAAGCTCTTGTTTCTTTGTTGGTTTTCCACTTAGATGATCTGTCTATTGCTGAGAGTGGAGTATTGAGGTCTCCTACAATTAATGTGTTGTTATCAATATGACTTTTTATTTTGGTTAACAGTGGCTTATGTAGTTGGCTGCTCCCATGTTGGGGGCATAGATATTTACAATTGTTAGATCTTCTTGTTGAATAGATCCTTTAAGAATGATATAGTGTCCTTATGTGTCTCTAACTGGGGGCATCATGTTGCCTGATTTCAAGCTATATTACAAAGCAGTGATCACCAAGACAGCATGGTACTGGCACAAACACAGACATATAGACCAATGAAACAGAATAGAGAGCCCAGATAAGGACTCTATGGTCCTCAACTCTATGGTCAAATAATCTTTGACAAAGCAGGAAAAAATATGCAATGCGAAGAAGACAGTCTCTTCAATAAATGGTGCTGGGAAAATTGGACAGCTATATACAGAAGAATGAAACTCGACGATTCTCTAACAACATACACAAAGATAAACTCAAACTGGATGAAAGACCTCAATGTGAGACAGGAATCCATCAAAATCCTAGAGGAGAACATAGGCAGTAACCTCTTCGACATTGGCCACAACAACTTCTTTCAAGATACATCTCCAAAGGCTAGTGAAACAAAAGCAAAAATGAACTTTTGGGACTTCATCAAGATAAAAAGCTTCTGCACAGCAAAGGAAACAGTCAACAAAACAAGGAGGCAACCCACAGAATAGGAGAAGATATTTGCAAATGACACTACAGATAAAGAGCTGGAATCCAAGATCTATAAAGGACTTCTCAAACTCAACACCCAAAAAACAAATAATCAAGTCAAAAACTGGGCAGAAGACATGAACAGACACTTCTCCAAAGAAGAGATACAAATGACTATCAGACACATGAAAAAGTGTTCATCATCATTAGCCATCAGGAAAATTCAAATCAAAACCACATTGAGGTACCTCCCTACACCAGTTAGAATGGCAAAAATTGACAAGGCAAAAACAACAAATGTTGGAGAGGTTGTGAAGAAAGGGGAACCCTCTCACACTGTTGGTGGGAATGCAAGTTGGTACAGCCACTTTGGAAAACAGTGTGGAGGTGCCTCAAAAAATTAAAAATAGAGCTATCCTATGACCCAGCAATTGCACTACTGGGTACTTACCCCAAAGACACAGATGTAGTGAAAAGAAGGGGCATATGCACCCCAATGTTCATAGTGGCAATGTCCGCAATAGCCAAACTGTGGAAAGAGCCAAGATGCCCTTCAACAGATGAATGGATAAAGAAGATGTGGTCCATAGATACAATGGAATATTACTCAGCCATCAGAAAGGATGAATACCCAACTTTTACATCAACATGGATGGGACTGGAGGAGATTATGCTCAGTGAAATAAGTCAAGCAGAGAAAGTCAATTATCATATGGTTTCACTTATTTGTGGAACCTAAGGAATAGCATGGAGGACATTAGGAGAAGGAAGGGAAAAATGAAGGGGGGGGTAATTGGAGGGAGAGATGAACCATGAGAGACTATGGACTCTGAGAAACAAACTGACGGTTCTAGAGGGGAGGCGGGTGGAGGGATGGGTTAGCCTGGTGATGGGTATTAAGGAGGGCACAGTACTGCATGGAGCACTGGGTGTTATACGCAAACAATGAATCATGGAACACTACATCAAAAACTGATGATGTATTGTATGGTGACTAACATAACATAATAAAATAAAATTTAAAAAATACAATAACATAATCAGCTTAATAAAGTACTAATAACAAATGTTTACTGAATGCTGATTTTGTGCCAATAATAGTTCTAAGTGATTGGCATACATTATTATCTCATTTAATTCTCATGGCAAATTTACAAAGTGTAATTTCTTATTCGTACTTTAAAAATGAAAAAAAACTGAGATATAGAAAGTTTAAGTAGCTCACCCTAATTCACCCAGCTAAGCAGAGCTACAAGCACTCAAAGAAAAAGAATAGCAAGATAACAGAAAAGCTGAGACAATTTGCCGGAGCTCAGAAAAAAATATAAAAATAAAATAAACTTGGGGGGCGGAGCAAGATGGCGGAGGAGTAGGAGACCTAGATTTCGTCTGGTCTCAGGAATTCAGCTGAATAGGGATCAAACCATTCTGAACACCTACGAACTCAACAGGAGATCGAACAGGAGAGTAGCAACAACTCTCTGAACAGAGAAGCGACCACTTTCTGGAAGGTAGGACGTGCGGAGAAGTGAATCCGAGGCGATATTCGGGAGGATAGACGGCGGGGGAGGGGCCTCCGCCGGCCGCTTCTGGCAAGTGCTAGAGCCGCGGAGCACAGAATCGGACCTTTTAGAAGTTGGCTCGGCGGAGGGACGTCGCTGCAGTGGCTAAGCGGGGGGTGGAATCCTCCCGGGACAGAGTGGTCTCAGGACCCTTGGGGTCACAGAAAGACCGGGGGTGCCTGAGTGCGGCAGAGCTCCCAGGTATCAGAGCGGGGAAGCCGGCTGCAGAGACGGAGCAGAGTTGCGGGCTCTCAGCTCGGGGTTGCCATAAACTGTGATCTGCGGCCCAGTCGGGGCACGGCTCCTCCAGCAGGGACCCAACAAGCGGCAGATCCGGGGAGACTCCCCTTCCTTCCCGGGGAGGAGCGGTGCGGGAACGCACTGCAGGGATCTGCTGGGTTTGGAGACTCCGTGCGGGGTCGGCTGCCAGAGATAGCAACGCTCGGTCACAGGCCGGGTGAGCACGGAGTGCGGCCGGAGACCGGGGACACGGGAGTGACTGCTTTTCTCTGGGGGCACACTGAGGAGCGGGGCCTCGAGTTCTCAGCTCCTCCGGGTGGAGATTGGGAGGGCACCATTTCTGCCCTGGTCCTCCAAGGCTGTATGGAGAGCTTGCAGGGAACAAAAGCTCCTGAGAGCAAACCGGAGCAGCTTCCTTAGCCCGGACCGACAAGGGCGGGGCAATTCCGCCTCCGGCAAAGACATTTGGAAACCACAGCAACAGGCCCCTCCCCCAGAAGATCAGCACAAACAGCCAGCAAGCCAAGACCAAGTTGATCGATCAAGGAGAACGGGAGAACTCCAGCGCTAGGGGAATACTGCACATAGATTCATG
>NW_027397076.1:17264973-17377946 GCF_003265705.2 Callorhinus ursinus | reverse complement strand
AAAAGACAGTCTCTTCAACAAATGGTGTTGGGAAAATTGGACAGCCACATGCAGAAGAATGAAACTGGACCATTTCCTTACACCACACACAAAAATAGACTCCAAATGGTTGAAAGACCTAAACGTGAGACAGGAGTCCATCCAAATCCTAAAGGAGAACACAGGTAGCAACCTTTTCGACCTTAGCCGCAGCAACTTCTTCCTAGAAACATCGCCAAAGGCACGGGAAGCCAGGGCAAAAATGAACTATTGGGATTTCATCAAGATAAAAAGCTTTTGCACAGCAAAAGAAACAGTCCACAAAACCAAAAGACAACCGACAGAATGGGAGAAAATATTTGCAAACGACATATCAGATAAAGGGCTAGTATCCAAAATCTATAAAGAACTTATCAAACTCAACACCCAAAGAACAAATAATCCAATCAAGAAATGGGCAGAAGACATGAACAGACATTTCTCCAAAGAAGACATCCAAATGGCCAACAGGCACATGAAAAAGTGCTCAACATCACTCGGCATCAGGGAAATCCAAATCAAAACCTCAATGAGATACCACCTCACACCCGTCAGAATGGCTAAAATTAACAAGTCAGGGAACGACAGATGTTGGCGGGGATGTGGAGAAAGGGGAACCCTCCTACACTGTTGGTGGGAATGCAAGCTGGTGCAACCCCTCTGGAAAACAGTATGGAGGTTCCTCAAACAGTTGAAATTAGAGCTACCGTTCGATCCAGCAATTGCACTACTGGGTATTTACCACAAAGATACAAATGTAGGGACCCGAAGGGGTACGTGTACCCCAATGTTTATAGCAGCAATGTCCACAATAGCCAAACTGTGGAAAGAGCCATGATGCCCATCGACAGATGAATGGATAAAGAAGAGGTGGTATATATACACAATGGAATATTATGGAGGGTGTTATGCTGAGTGAAATAAGTCAATCAGAGAAAGACATGTATCATATGACCTCACTGATATGAGGAATTCTTAATCTCAGGAAACAAACTGAGTGTTACTGGAGTGGTTGGGGGTGGGAGGGATGGGGTGGCTGGGTGATAGACATTGGGGAGGGTATGTGCTATGGTGAGCGCTGTGAATTGTGCAAGACTGTTGAATCACAGATCTGTACTTCTGAAACAAATAATGCAACATATTTTAAGAAAAAAGGAAAAGAAGAAGATAACAGGAGAGGAAGAAAAAGGGAGTATGTCAGAGAGGGAGACGAACCATGAGAGATGATGGGCTCTGAAAAACAAACTGAGGGTTCTAGAGGGGAGGGGGGTAGGGGGATGGGTTAGCCTGGTGATGGGTATTGAGGAGGGCACGTTCTGCATGGAGCACTGGGTGTTATGAACAAACAATGAATCATGGAACACTGCATCAAAAACTAATGATGTAATATATGGTGATTAACATAACAATAAAAAATTAAAAAGAAAAAAATAATAAAATAAACTTAGTACATACATGAAGAGAGTGAAAGCAACACAAAGCAGAACAAAGTTTACACTCTAAATAACAAGAATGGACAGGGAGTAATAAGAAAAATATGAATATTAATGTGTCACAAAACCAAGGAAAGTTATTGATTCCATAAAAAGGACTTTATGTAGCAACAAGGTTATATCAATTAAGGATTACATTACACTACATGTAAGACATTTCCTTTCCTTCAAGCTACAGTTACAAAATCTCCTTTCCTTCAGCTACACCTCGAGCTTTCTGTCCATTAATACAAGCATAAAGAGGAAGATGGAAGCAACCAAACATTAGCTATGGTGCTTAGATCAGGAAATCCAAAAATGCTCCCAAATCTCTCAGTCTTTATAGTAGGCAGCTCATTAGGCAGACTTGTCAAATGGGTAAGTACTACAGCAAGCAAACCTGGAAAATGTAGTGTGTGTGTGTGTGTGTGTGTGTGTGTGTGTGTGTGCACATGTGTGTGTGTGTGTGTGTGTGTGAGAGAGAAGACATTGCTACACCAAAGAAAATTGCTGTTCTGTTAACACAGAAGGAAAGACTGGATATTGGGCAAGAAACGAACCCTGCCATGGAGGTTATATTAATAACTGAATTTAGTAACAAGGATGTCCCTGGTGACAATGGCAAAAACAAAAACAAAACAAAACAAAAAACAGAAAATAAAACAGTTTCAGTGACGTAGGTGATCAGAAGGCAAATGTGAGTAACTGGAGGTAAAGGGCAGTCCAAAAGTGGAAAAAGAATATGAGGACAAACTTCATGATATTTAACGCTAAAGGAAAGAGTAGCTAAAGAAAATCTGAATACAGGGTACACTACACAATTATATAGACATGCGATGGTTTATTTTTTATTAATTTTAATTAAGTTGATAAAATTTTGAATTAAAATTTATGTATTCCTGGGTGCCTGGGTGGCTCGGTTGGTTGGGCGACTGTCTTCGGCTCAGGTCGTGATCCCAGAGTCCTGGGATGGAGTCCCACATCGGGCTCCCGGGTCAGTGGGGAGCCTGCTTCTCCCTCTGACCCTCCCCTCTCATGCTGTCTCTCTCTCTCTCTCTCTAATAAATAAATAAATAAAATCTTAAAAAATTTATGTATTCCAAATTTTCAAATATATATATTTGCATACACATATTCCAAATATGAACATGAATATAAAATATGAATATATGCATAGGCATTCGTGACTCAAATGTTCTCATATTGCAATTTGCCAGTTCTCATATTCGTGAACTTGTAAAATCAGGGGAAAATCTCATAAAATGGCATGAAGTAGATCATAGTTTAGCTGAAAACCAATTAACCACAAAGGTTACATTGGAGAACTTCAAGCCCGCCGTGGCCACTGGCCTACCTGTAGACTCCAAAGACCACGGTCTAACCTGGAATCACTTTTAATGCTTCATTTGTGGAAGCCTAGATGAGTACTTTGCAAATATTAAACCTAAGAAACCAAATGATGAATTTGGCACTACTGTTGTCTTAAAAGACTCCTACTGAATACAGCAAAGTTAAAAACACTGTGACAAAGTTTGTAGGGACAGTTTGATTCTTCCACTGCTATTTCTCAATGGAGGTAAGGGTTGTGGAGTATTTCAAACATGTGATGTTGGCTTGGAAAGTAAGGTGAACTTTTTCTGAACTTTCTGGAAAAATTGTGTTTGCACAAGTGTTTATGATAAGTAAGTAGATGAGTCCAACCATATCTCTTATTGTGAAGAATGCAGAGGAATTTTTAGTTGAGGAAAGAGAATTTCCTTTTCATTTTATTGAGGAAACTTTAGAAATATTGAATACTGAATGTAGAATTTACATTTCAAAGTTAAGCCTTTTCCTAGCGTGAGAGATAGAAAGGAAAGGAACATTCATTCTGTTTTGTGTTTAGTTTTTTGAATGGATATTATTTTTTACATAGTTTGGTATTCAAATCATGCATGCTTCCATTGTTTTACTGAAAACACTAAAAGCATGAAGCATAATTGTCCCCAGTTAATATCTTATTTTATATTAAAACCAGACTATTATATATGGCATTTTTCTCCTTATTTAATTTTTATATACAGTATTTCTAGACATATTTTACTTTGAATGCTAAAATACTAAGTTATAAGGACATTCAGAATTAAAGCACACACTGGGGCTAAGTACAAATAATACTATAGACATTATTCTGGATGAAATTCATTCTACTCCTTTCTATGTCTAAATGGTCATTTTGCATAAATGTTATCTTTGATTTCAATAAAGATTTATAACCTCTGGAATTGTTTAATTTTATGGAATGAATCAAGGTCAATCCAGGGTTTCAAATAGTTCTTTTATTATAAGAGATAACTTTTGGTTAGAATTCTCTACTTGTCTCTTTAGCTCACCTAAATAAACTCAATCAAATACAGCATGAGCAGCATATTTACGAATATGCCAAGTTTTATATATTTGTCATTGTAATAAGAGATAAGGGATAGATTTGTACATATATTAGATGGAAAATAAGAGAATAAGTCTTTTTTGGTGTTTATTACAAGTAATATAGCCAACTGACCTTCTTCATTTGAAATAATAGTTATTTAACTATTATTAGTTATTTAACTATTACTTAATCTGACACTTTCTATCTGCCAAATTCACAAACACCTCTGAGGGGAAAACAGTTAAAGCTTTGATTATAGGATTGTTCTATACACCTAATGTTGTACAGTGTGCTACCACTCTACAAGCACCTATGATTGGACTATGACCCATTGTTGCATTCAAGAAAAGTGTGTCCATGCCAGATGATGAGAGTGCCCAGTGGAAATTGCCCTGAATGGCACCACAATTGTTGTCAGAAATCTGAACTAAGAACAATTGGGTGTGCTGGCTTTCTTTGTGTTTATGACCAATAATTCTTTCCACATTTCTTCTAGGTATAGAATTATCTTACTTATTAGAAACCTATCGGATATGGTTCGGGGGTGCGACACTGTTCTTGTCTCCACTGCCACAGGTATGATATAAATATTGGTTCAGAGATGGGTACATAACAAAAGTTATATTAATTGGAGTTGACCAGAGTACTCCTTGTGGATATTATATTAGAGCCGTTGGAATATACACTCATTTCCAACCATATCACTAAGATGATATAACTCTAGGATTAGTGGTATCAATATGGCCCATCACTTGGAACAATCTGGTCTGAGACAGAGACATAGAGATGAAGAGAGTCAGCAAAAAGGACATAACAATATTATTTGAACCCCTGCATTAATCGTTCTTGAATCCAATGGGAAACCTTTATTTATCACTTTTGCACACCAATAAATTATGTTTTATGTTAATGGCAATTTGTTTGGATTGCTATTAATTGTAATTAAAAATATTTGTTAATACAGAGAAGATTTATGCATAGGCAAAAAAATCTGAAGCTTAAAGAAACAGAGATAAAGACCATCTGTAAGTCAGAGAGAAGCAGGAGGAATCATAAGGAAATCAAAATTATGAAGGAGCAAAAAACTATGAGGAAATAGGTTGGTTTGGGGAAAAGAATGAAAAACAGATGTTTGAAAGTTTGTAAAAATGCATTAGAAACTAGTTGCTACTGAATCACCTAGAGCTCCTGAGAATCCAGTTCCAGCCTTTGCAATGCTGGGTACTGCTATCGTTTCCATTATTGCCCAGATTTGGTTGCATATCTGAGTGTCATACTTCCTTATGTCCACTTGTATCCTCCCAATAGGCACCCCATTATTTGGCGATAACTTGAAAATACTGTTTTACTTGTATCCACAAGGGACTGATTAAAACAAAATATTTTAAGCTTTTTAATGAAATAGTCACATTTTCCATCTTTCTCTTTCACCGTGATAGATTGATGACGGTTATGGAAATATTTGAAATAGGGAAATTGCCATTTTCACATGAAAGATTTCATTTGATGGCAGTGTATAAACGAAGTAAATACTTAATGTAAAATCTGGATCTTAGCAATTTAATTCATATCAACATTTATTTAATGTACACTCTTTAGTTCAGATGCTTTCAGATAAAAAATGAAAGATATCTGAATTAAGTTGATAATATTATAAGGTAATATTGTATAAGTCACAACTCAGAATCCAGAGTCAGGGCAGGCACCAGACTCTGTGATATATGGCTCAATAATATAATAAAAAGTTCAGGATGTCTGCCAAAAAATTTCACAAAGTATATGAAATAAAAAAATACTTACAAATTGTAATTTATAGACAATGAACAAATAGAAGAAAAAGAATCGAATATGCCCAATATCTAGTTATGTAACCACTATTAACTTTCTCACAGACTCTTATTCCTGTAATAGTAGAGTGGCTTATATATGACTAACCCTCATCATGCAGATAAATATTACAAATGCTCGAGAAAATAGTTGAAGAACTAGAGAGTGGCCAAAGTAGACAGAAACTGGATGGAGCTGAGCCCTGAAAGCGGAATCACACTAAGTTTTCACCTGAGGGCACCCTCAAGGTAACACACAAGCTGGAATTTCACTGGGTGGAGGAGAGTAAGGAGGGAGACCCCGTGAAGGAGGAACGACCAAGAGGAGAACCCCAAATCTGTATATAAACTCCACCTACATCCTTTTCTGACCACTGAACTGTATGTGTGCAGTGGCGATTTCAGAATTCTCCATGAAGAGCAACAGATAGAAGAATGAGTTAGATGAGAAGTTTCAGCTGACGCCCACTTGAAGGGAGCCAAGATTTTGAGTTTGAGTCGAGCTGATTTAATTGCCTACTGGAATAAAACTTAGTAATCTTCAGAAAAAGAGAACTGAATCCGATCTTCACAATGTATCATCCACACTATCCACTATGCAATAAAAAGAAACTGGTAGACCATGAGATGAAACTCTGACCCACAGTCAAGAGAAAGGCGATCAATGGAAACCTATCATAAAATGCTCTGAATATTGAAATTAGAATATAAGGATTTTAAATTAAAAAACATAGATACATTGGGGAACTTCAAGTGAAATATGGTCAAAATGAATAGGCAGATAGGGGATCTCAGCAGAGAAATGGAAATCCAGAAAACAGCCAATGGAAATTCTATAACTGAGCAAGAGTATATGTAATATATTTTTTTAAGTTTTATTTATTTATTTTAGAGAGAGAGAGAGAGAGAGAGAGAGCCAGGGAGGGGCAGAGGGAGAAGGAAAGAGAGAAATCTCAAGCAGACTCTGCGATGAGTGTGGAGCCCTATGCAGAACTCAATCCCAGGACCCTGAGATCATGACCTGAATTGAAACCAAGAGTAAGGCGCTTAACTGACTGAGCCACCCAGGTGCCCCAAGACTATATGTAATATTAAAAAAAAAAAGTTTTCATATATGGTAAAATAAGTGGTTACTAAGCTCCAGGATAGATAAATAGAAAACATAAAATTTTAATAGGGAACAGAGAGAAGAAAGTTTGAAAATAAGTCAGTACATTTTCAGGGATCTGTGAGACTATATTAAGAGGTCTAAGATGCATGTCGTTAGATTCCATGAAGGAGATGAAAGAAAGAATGGGGAATAAAAAAATATTTGGAAGATATATTAGTTTTCTCAGGCCACCATAACACAACATTGCAGATGGAGTGGCTTAAACAATAAAAGTTTATTTTCTTAAGTTCTGGAGGCAAGCCTACGATCAAGGTGCCATCTGGGTTGGTTTCTTAAGGAGTCTCGTCCGGGCTTGTAGATGGCTGATGTCTCTCCATGTCCTCACATGACCTCTTGTCTGTGTGTATGTGGAGAGAGGGAGAGGGACAGGGAGAGGGAGAGAAGGCAAGGGAGAGGGAGAGGGAGGGAGGGAGAGATCTGGTATCTCTTTCTCTTCTTATAAGGACTAGTCCTAGTGTGGCCTCATCTGTTATGATCTCATTTAACCTCGATTTCTTCCCTAGGCCTTATCTCCAATTACAGTTTACTCTGGGGGTGAGAATTCCCACATACAAACTTTGGGGGGAGAGAACTCAGTCCATAACAGAGGAATAATGACCCCAAATTTCCCAAATGTGGTAACAAACATCTCCTGACAGATCCAAGGTTCTCAGAAAACGCCAAGCAAGATAAAGATAAAGAAAAACAGCTAGTTTCATCATGAATAAACTAAAAAATTGGAAATAAAGAGAACATCTTAACAGTAAGCATAGGGGCACCTGGGTGGTAGCAGTTGATTTAGCGCCTGACTCTGGGTTTTTGGCTCAGGTCGTGATCTCAGGGTCGTGAGACTGAGCCCCACACGGGCTGTGCAGTCAACATGGAGTCTGCTTGAAAGTCTCTCTCCCTTCCTTCTGCCCCTACCCCTTCTCACATAAATAGAAATAAATCTTTGAAGAAAGGTAAGCAGAGAGGAATGATGCAATACCTATAGGAGAGCAACAATACAAAAAACAGCTGACATCAAAGGCAATGGAGGTCAGATGATAGTGAAGTCACATTTTTTAAACTGTTGGAAGGATGTCTACCATGAAGTTTATATTCAGGAAAAAAAAATTTTCAAAAAAAGAAGCTAAATTAAGACATTGTCAATATTGAAAAAAGAGTATTTTTATCCAGCAGAACTGGATAAATTTTTATGTGAAAAATTATATATATATATGATACTAACTAAAATTATATTATTATATATCTATAAGTATATGTATATTATTATATGTAATTATATATAATTATATAATATATTAATATATATAAATATATATTATTATATAAAATATATATAAAATTATATTATTATATATAAATATATATAAATATATGATACTAACTAAAATTATATATGTATGTGTATATATATATATATAGATAGATAGATAGATATATGATACTAACAGCACAAGTGGAAGGGACAAACAGAACTCTACCCTTTGGAATAGGAATGTGGAATTTAGACAGGCTACACTTCATTTTCTCCATTGCTTTGATTTTGTTTATGCTAAACCACTGCCTTTCTTTCTACCCTGGAAAATTTCACTCACTGGTCAAGATTCAAGTCACTTGGTTCTATCTGAGGCATCTTGAAAATTTGCAGGGTGAAAGAGTGCTCTGTGCTTCACTAATAGCAATTATAGCACTATTCCATTTTGGGGGGTAACTATTCTATATGATCACTCCCTTGCTGGACCCTTCAAGAGTAGACACTGTATTTTACTGTTGTAGCTCCTGCCAGTATATCTCCTCCTGGTAGACATTTGAATGAAGAAAAGCTAAATGAATAAAGGAATGACTGAATGAAAGATAACATTGTTGAATAAAGGGAAATTGGCAGAAGAAAATAATTTCTAGGGAAAAAGGGCTTGAGCATGCTAAGTTTGTGGTGCTAAGGTAGCAATCAAGTACAGATGTTACAAAAGCTGTGAAATGTGGACTTGGACTATATAAGATAAAGGCAGGGTTTGGAGAGACAGCTACAGATCATGGATGAAACTCTTCTCTCATTGTAGAAAAATAAAATAAAATAAGGAAAATCTTCTAGAAATCTCTCAAGAGGTAACTTTTTTGTGCGCTTATCACATGACTGCTAACCTCCAGCAGTTTAAGACTTTTATCCAAAAAAATATGTATTTTAACCTGTACAAAAGATTTGACTATATAAACTATGGCTAATGGAAAAATGTAATATGTTACAGAAGGCTTATTGGCTAACCAGACTTACACTGACTCCTTATTTTCATAAGTTGACATCCTACTGTTGAAAATGGAAATTTCTCTGTGCATAAGTTCTTTATCTTCTGTTTTTATGATTAACATCTGGCATCAATAACATGGTAGTTTAGGAAACAATTTTAATCTTGAGGGAGTTTTTTTGAGGATTTGGTTTGTTTGGGATTCTAAGTTTATTGCTTACACATGGTGTCATTCTCTTTAAAATTCAAAATTAAACATTGACCAATTTCTTTTCAAATCTTGAAGTAATATTCCTTGTACTAAATGGTCTATCATGAAAATTTGTGAGAGTTATGTCCAATTGCTTTAACAGATAATTTGATTTCTCCTGTGGAAGGATTTTGTTTTACCCATGTTAATTTATTCACTTTACAGATGGCTTTCTGACATTGGAAAGGCATTCTGTATTCTATTTAATGAAAAGCAGTAAATGTGGCATTTAAAATTTTTAAGGCCTGACCAAAAAAAATGGGTAAAGATATATTAAACATAATAAAAATGTATTTAATCAAAGATTCTTGGGACTTAGAACTGGAAAATCTGTTGGTTTCGTCAATATTTCTAACTCATCATTTCTCAAATAACAAAACTCTAAGACCCAGACAGAAAGATTATTCCATTTTGTTATCAGCTAATGACAAAGGCAGGTTGAGCTAAAACTCAGGATTTTTAATCAAATTTTGCACTCTTTCTACCATCAGGACTAATTTGCTGTATTACACAAACACGTATTTTTAGCAGGATGTGTTTCAAACTACAGGTACATCTCCACAATCATTCGTGGTGCAATCATGTTCGGTTGCCTATTTACAGACATGAAAAAATGAATTGGTAAGACTGAGAGTGGTTATATAAAAACCCCAGCTTTCTCACCCTCACTGGATCATCCCAAGAGGTCTTCCGCAAGTCTCTGAGAGTCCCCAGCGTTTGACTGCCGGTTGCCCACCACAGTACTCATTCATTAACACATCCTTTAGGGGCTCTCTTACCTCACTCCCCCTTCAATGCTTTCCTGGGGTAACTTCCACTCACTGTGTATATACCCAAATCCTTGTCTCAGAATCTGCTTTAGGAATAATGGAAATGAGGACAATGGGAAAATTGGGGACTGTTTAACCCTTCCTGCCTCTATAAAGAAAGGAGAAATAGGAAATGGGATTTGTCAGTGGCAGAGCCGACCAACCGTTACCACTATGGCAACTATTATTAATCTCCTTTAACAAATGAGAAAATTAAAGTCTAGCTACTTTGTAGTTGCCTGAACTCTTGCAAGGACTCAGTGGCGTGACTGACAAGTGCAATCTGTCATTTGCTTGCCACCAGCTATAGGATGTGAGAGCATGTTCTCTGTGGCTGGGCTACACCAGAAGGGGACGTGGACTGAACTTCTTTTGCCTTTGTTGTTTCTGCAGTTTCTTTTTTTCTGCACCACCGACTGAGAAATAGCATCTTTAAATTTTCATTTAACATCAATTTTACTGATCTGTTTATGTAGTTGAAACTTCTAATATTTACTGCTCAGTATATATTGGATTCTGTATATTTATAATGTTATCAATATATATTTAACAATTTACTTTTGGGATTAAAACTAGCAGTCATTTTGGGGTGCCTGGGTAGCTCAGTCTGTTAAGTATCTGACTCTTGATTTCAGCTCAGGTCATGATCTCAGGGTCCTGAGATGGAGCCCTGGGTGGGGCTCCACACTCACTGCAGAGTCTGCTTGAAGTTCTCTCTCTCCCTTTCCCTCTGCTCCCCGCCCCGCTCACACACTTTCTCTAAATAAATAAATAAATAAATACATAAATAAATATCTTTAAAAAATAGTATTTTTTTCTTTAAGTGTATTTTTCTTCTTAATCTCAGCCATAACCTCAGCGACTAGATTATCCTCTCTTAGACAATGGGATGATTGTTTACAGGCTGATCCTACTAGGACCCAAGACTTGGGCAAGATCTGTACTTCTAGTTTCATATTTAAAACAATTCTTCTATAGGTATAGCACAACAATCTTGACACATTATCTTCTACTCGAATTAGACTTATTTGGTTCTTTGTTTGTTTTTTAATTTTAGCTACTATGTTGCATTGCCTTTCACATTTTCTTAGGCAAAGTGCATAGTCTAATAAAACTTGTGAAAAGAATGATGAATAAAGGCTAACCTTTCTACTTAGAAAAGAATATTCGTGATGTCTGAATCTTTGCCACTTTACAAAGATACTGTTAGATAATCACATTACCAGAAATTAATACCACTGCTCCTTGCAAAAAAAAAAAAAAAAAAGGAGAGGAGAAGAGAAAGAAAAAACAACAACAAAAAAAGAAGAACTCCACAGCAGTGCTTTTTTGCAAGAGTTTTATGTGCTTGGAATCACACAACTTTTGATGAATGATACTGTGTAATATGTACCATCTGGAATTAAATTAGTTATCATTTAGTAAAGAAGATAAAGAAAGAACATTTGGATGGCTTTACAATATGTTCATAGAACAAGTAATCTTTTGACTGCAACAAAAGATACATATAACCCTTTTTTTGCCATCATTTATTTTTCCTTACGTGCATGAAATGTGAGAAATTAAATGTAAAACTAGTTTCCTTGTGAACTTTTCCTTTAGGTTTGCCAATGAAGAGATGATATAATTATTTCCAGATTTGCATTGGTTTGATTCTGCGGGTGTGTGTGCGTGAATGCATGTGTGTGTGTGAACATATTAAATGAGCTATCGTTTTGGAATATTTATTCTCATTTACCACTATGCACAATTTAAATTTAGTAGAATTACAACATACTTTTGGCATGAAATCCCTGAACTAATTATGTGGATTTAATTGCAAAGTGGATTGGTATATATTTACTTCGCATCTGTAAAGATCATTCAAATGGATGTCAGCTTATTTTATTTTCTTGTGAACATGTTCGAATTCCTAACTCCATTTCAGAAAGATAACTTTGAATATTAATTCATTGCCCTCAGGCTCCTTAGTCACAGCTGTTTCTTTTATAAACACAGAAGATTTGATGTGGCAATTCTCATTTTATTCTCTTGAGATCTTTCCCCAAACATTTGGAATTATTACTTAGGACCAAAAGATTCTGTCAGCTAGCTTAGAGATTGCTGAACTATCTTGGCCATTTAGAATTGCTGAGAATTTGGACTTAACATTCATTCTTTGTAAAGTTTATTTGCTTAGGTTTTGAGAGTAAAAACTTTCCTTTTGGACAAGTGAACTGGCTTTAGACAACACTTCACTAAATTAGTCTTATTTCTATCTGAAATTGTGTAGGTTTATATTTAAAGCTTTGTGTATTTTGTAGGGCTGATAACTAGGGTTGAATTTAATACTGATGGGTGTGCTTTCCTTTTTCTGGGCTACCTTGCATTTAAATTGGATCAATCTTGTAGCTACTGTGACTCATGCAATTAGATTTTCCTCTAAGCACTAAAAGCACCTAGCAAATATAGTTATGTACATTAGTGAATAGTAATGGTTAGTCTGACAAAATGTGGGAAAAACACTCACATGATCTATTAGTACATATCTTTACCAGTTACTAAATAAAATACTTAAAATAGTTAAGAAAAAGAAACATTGCACTTTCAGATGACTACTATTACAGACGGAATTATGTTCCCCAAAATTTATATGTTGAAGCCATAATTTCCAGTACGTCAGAATGGTATTTGGAGATGAGGTCTTCAAAGAGGTGATTAAGTCAAAATGAGGTTTTTAGGGTGAGTCCTTATCCAATCTGACTTATAAGAAGAGGAAATTTGGACGCCTAGATGGCTCAGTCAGTTAAGCATCTGCCCTCAGCTCAGGTCATGATCCCAGAGTCCTAGGATCGAGCTCCGGGTCAGGCTCCCTGCTCAGTGGAGACTCTGCTTCTCCTTTTCCCTCTGCCCCTTTCCCTGCTCATGGTTGCTTGCTCTCTTTCTCTCTCTCTCTCAAATAAATAAATAAAATCTTAAATAAAAAAATAGAAATTAAAAAATATATATATAAGGAGAGGAATTTTGAACACAGGGAGCGACACCAGGGTTTTGTGTGCATAAAGGAGAACCATGTGAGGACAGAGAGAAACCTGCCATCTGCAAGCCAAGGACAAGAGATTTTAGTAGAAACCAAATCTACCAACACCCTGATCTTGGACATCTAGCTTCTAGAAAATAAATTTTTGTTGCCTAAGCTACCTAGGTGTGGTATTTTATTATGGCAGCCCCAGCAAACAAATACACTTACCAAACATGGGAATATATAGATTTTAATGTTTTAAAAAGATGCACATTTAACCATAAGTTTGGAAAGAGTAGTAGTCAAGTGTAGGTAAATTGAAAGGAAAACGAGGAGGAAACTACATAGTTGTAATATTTCACTGAATAACAAGATCTTGTGATGAGAGGGAAGAGGAATCCTGCTAATATGAGGCATGTAGGGAGTGAAAGTCTATGAAGATTCAACAATTCTACACGTTACTCTGTGCTCATTATGATAAGTGTACTCTCAATCCCCATCACCTATTTCACCCACCCCCCAACCCATCTCCCCTCTGGGAACCATCAATTTATTCTCTGTAGTTAAGAGTTTGCTTTTGTTTGTTTGTTTGTCTCTATTTTTTCTTTGTTTTGTTTCTTAAATTCCACATATGAGTGAAATCTTATGATATTTGTCTTTCTATGACTGACTTATTTCACTTAGCATAATGCACTCTAGTTCTATCCACGTTGTTGCAAATGACAAGATTTTTATTCTTTTTATGGCTGAATAATATTCCACTGCATTTATAGACCACATCTTTATCCATTTATCTATTGATGGACACTTGGGCTGCTTCCATAGTTTGGTTCTTGTAAATAATGCTGCAATAAACATAGAGGTGTATATATCTTTTCAAATCAATGTTTTCATTTGCTTTAGGTAAACATCCAGTAATGGAATTACTGGATCATGTAGAAATTCTATTTTTAACTTTTTGAGGAACCTCCATACTGTTTTCCACAGTGGCTGCACCAGTTTGCATTCTGAACAACAGGGCATGAGGGTTCCTTTTTCTCTACATCCTCTCCAACACTTGTTTCTTGTGTTTTTGATTTTAGCCATTCTGAGAGGTGTGAAGTGATATCTCATTGTGGTTTTTAATTCATAGCTCTCCACTTCTTGATACTCACCACACACTTCTTCCTGTTTCTAACATTTACCGGATCCCGGGACTCACGCTCATATTTTAAGAAGATTTCAAACAGCTACATGACAGTGAATCTTTAATGGAGTAACGATGGACAGAGAAGATGCTATCTAAGCCTATTTGTCTCACATTCCTCTCAAAATCTCATTGAAATCATTATACAGAATTCTAAAACAGACCAAATCCATTACAGCAAAGAAATTGAAGAGGAGGTCAACTGCAAATGGCACATTTCAACATCTCCTTGGATGATAGTAGAAACAAGATGAGCATGTATTAACTGGTGATTCAAAAATCAAATTTATAAGTTCAATATTTGCTAAGGAATGGGTACAAAAAAGGAGGAGCCTGCCTCTTATTGCAACTCAGGAAAAGACAAAATTTACATACTCAGTACACCTAAACTGTCTTTTTTTTAAAGATTTTATTTATTTATTTGAGAGAAAGAGTGAGCGAGAGAGAGAGCACAAGCCAGGGGAGGGACAGAGAAGCAGACTCCCCACCAAGTAGGGAGCCCAACGTGGGACTCGATCCCAGGACTCTGGGATCATGACCTGAGCCGAAGGCAGACACTTAACCAACTGAGCCACCCTGGCACCTTACACTAAACTATCTTTAAAAAATTCTTTTAGCATCACTTTATAAGCATGCACAGAAAACATAGCTATTATATACAAAATTGTGCAACTTTAACACAAAAATAAAGGTGTATCAGACATGAGACAATGGTAAAGTAAAAGGAAAGGTTAGGATGTTAATTTCTCATATAGAGAAAAGTTGAGATAGTCTCCTAGAGTTGTTGAAACTGGAAATAGAAGTATACATTTTTTATTCAAGCTTATTACCTAAGCTAAGAAATATAAATAAAAAGATAGCTACCAAAATATAAGAAAGGAGTAAATAGATATGAGTATGCTAAATGATCATCTATAACAGTTAGTATAGGTTGCTTAAAGTGACTAAATCAAGAAGGATAAAATCATGTTATCAACAGTATGAAAATAATTACAAGAAAAATAAAATCAGTAAATATATACAGTGTTGTGTCTAGAGAATTAGACTGGAGTGGGAAGGATGGGGTGGGAAATCAGTGTTTTCACTGGAGACTTTTCTTAGTTTGTTAGATTTTTAGCAAGCTCATGTATCATTTAGATAGAAGTTAAAAATTAAACTGCAAATATTATACTGATTATGTAACACTAAGTTTTCAGAATTTATCCATTTACATCACTGAAAGGATATGTAAAATGTGAATGAATTATTAAGGATAGACTGTTATGTCATAATGGCAAATACCACAGATTTCACTGGCTTAATACCAAAAAAAGTTACTTTCTCTCAAATGCTATCTGTCCCTCTACCAGTTAGGGGAGCAGCTCTGCCCCATATTATCCCTCGAACAGCTACACAGATTGCTGACAGAGTGGCAGACCCACTACCATCTGGAACCTGGAACATGGGGACTTTTTCCTCCTCACATTAGTGGGATGGAAAAAGAAGGTTGCACCTCAGCAATGAAATCCTTTGACCTGGAAGTGATGCATGTCACTTCCACTCATTGCACAGTGGCCAGAAATTGTCTCATGAATTTTCTGCTTCCTTTCAAGGAGATGGGACAGTTTTATCCTTCATTTTGCCCAGAAGGAGAGTAAAATGGTATCGATGAATACTAGACCTCTCCATCAAAATAAGAAAATTTGCATTCAAAACCATAAGAGACTCTTAACTGTAGAGAACAAACTGAGGGAGGTGGGTGGTGGATGGAGGGCACTTGTGATGAGCACTGGGGGTTATATGTAAGTGATGAATAGCTAAATTCTACTCCTGAAACCAATATGACACTATATATTAATGAACTCGAATTTAAATAAAAATTTTGGGAAAAAAAAGAAATTTGCAGTCAATGATTTTAGATAGGTTTAATATTATGACTAGCATTTTAGAACCTCTATAAGTCACTAGGATGCTATGAGTAAAAAAGAATTAATTATCAGGTCATTTTTTCTACCTCTAGATTTTTAAAAATTTTAGTATGAAATTTTTCAAACAATAAAATTGGAAGAATCTTACAGTGAATACTTGTATACCAAGCCCTGAGACTCCATCATTAATATTTACTAATCTTACTTTATCACAGATAAATTACTGTCTAAAGCTTGTTTAGCACATCTGTGTTTAAGAACCTCAAATAATAATACCAATAATACTAATGATCAGATTTTACTTACTGAGCACCGACTATACTGTAGGCATTTTAAATATACTACTTCTTATCCTCAGAGGACTATCATGTAAAGTACATATTATTCTCCGCCTGGCATAATTAAAGAATAAATGATCAAAGAATTTGAATAATTTTGTCAGTTTCCCTCAGCAGACCTAGGATTCAAATTTATGTGTATCTTACTTTACATCCTCAATGCTCTTACTACTCTATCTCACCATCCTCAATTTAATACATTAGTAACTATTAAGTCATCCAAATCACTTTCTGCCCCTTTCCTCTTAACTATATAAAGGTTGGGTAGATTAGATAGATTTAAATTTGCTAATCATATGTAGAAAACATGTTTGTTCCATCTTTATTTCCATTTCTTTGAAGGCAATCTTTTTGACTTCTCAACCTGGACAGTGTTCCTAGTCTATATTCCCACTAACCAACAGTTTTGTTTTGTCACTTTTAATGCAAGCAGGAAGCCAACAAATGGAATATGTGGCAAGACTCTTGCCCTGTTGGAAACAAACCCTGGCACCATAGCATACACTATGGGTAGTTTTTCAGATGGGTTTTGTGAAAGCCATTCCTGCTAGTCATTTGACTGTTCTGATCTTTTTCCAGGATCATTTTAACTTGTTTTCAGAAGCCTTTAAGAACTCAGACAATGAGTCTCTTTCTACATTTGAATTTTGTTTACTCAGCTGAATGTCACAAAGAAAGTGATATTTTCCCAAAGGTAGAACAGATTCAAACTTCAGGATAATAATCCTGTGATTTTGTAAATGATGTGCTTTATTTGCTTAACAGTCTTAAATTCTATAATATGCTTATATATGATTTTTCTTCTTTTCCCTGTACAGAAATATTCTGAGCAAGCAGTTTCAGAGATCTGTCTCAGATGCATGAGGAACAAAAATTTTCTACAGTTTTTGGTAAATAAGACATTTTGCTGTTTTTCTAAATAATAAATTACCTTTAATATATGCAATATTTCAGATATTGTGCAAAATATCATTCCATAGGGCACAATAAGTTTGTAAAAGATTTTGTCTGTTTATTTATTGAGAGAGAGGGAGAGAGAAAGTGAGTGGGGGGAGGGGCAGAGGAAGAGACAGAATATCAAGCAGACTCCATGCTGAGGGCAGAGCCCCACACAGGGCTCGATCTCATGACTCTGAGATCATGACCTGAGCTAAAATCAAGAGCTGGACACTTAACTGTCTGAGGCATCCAGGCACCTCAGGGCACAGTAATTTTTTTAAAGTAGTATTTTAATAGTCAATTGCTCTGGGTATGTATGTATTATTCTAGAATAATTTTATTAATTTTTTTTCAACTATAATGGCCTATTTCATCATGAGAGGCGGTATAATTTGGTGGTCAAAACAGGGGCCCTGCAAGCACTTTCATCGGAGATTCTTACAATGTCATAGATGCTACTCCTCTTTGACCTTGGTGACAATCACTTCAATGTTCTGGCAATTCCTTCCCACACCCAAAGTCTTTTCATTTCTCAGCATTGGGCTACTTAAGATATTTTAAACTGTAGTCCTCCAGGCTCAGATCACTCTTTTCCTTTCAGGTTACGTACACTGTAATTCCCCTTAAGCCTAGACTTCATTCCATGGAGGCTTCAGTCTTTTTTCTTCAATTGATCTGTCCCATCCCAATTTCATTTCTTTTACTACCGAACTTCTCCGGGCCCATTCCATCACTATCAACTCTACTTGGCTGTGTAGCTTTCCAGGGCACCAAAACATAAACAAACATGGATCAGTTTCTCCATTCATTTTTCTCAGTTTCTTATTTGCAAAATGGTCTGGAGAAAACGTGCAATTGTGGGTACCAGAGTCCCTGCTAATAATAAAATTCCAGCCTACCAGTTATTGGAGACTTTCTTTGTGTCAGGTGATAAGAACTGCACATCTGTTCTCTCTTATCCTCACAGCGACTGTGAAAGATAGTTGATACTGTTCCCTATTTTGCAAATGAAGATCCAATCCCTAGAAATGTTCAGACATTTGCCAGAGATCAAGGAAATGGCAAAGTAAATGCCACAAGCTGGAGTTGGAACTTGATCTTTCCTCTCTAAAGCACAACTTCTTAACCACTGTACCATGTAATTACCGATATATGTGGATTCAAATGCACAATTTTATTATATACGTTCTACTTGTCCTTTTTTTTTTTTTACTTTCTCTTCTTGCCTTCTTTTAGACTCAACAAATACTCTTTGCCACTCTATTTCCCCCTTGTACTAGTTTAACAGTTCTACATTCCTTACCAATATATTGTGGTTAACTTTGAAAAAATTCATTCTAACTTTAACCAATAAAATTTACATTCTTCCTGGCCAATGCATAGTTCTTAGAACACTGAAAATTTTAAATATCTCAGTCTACACATCCATCTCTCTATTTGTCAATAAACACATTTACATTCTATCATTTTTTGGGGTGGAGGATTCATTGGATTCTTTGACACCAATTTTATAAAAGATGTCATCTGGGAATTGTCTTCCACCATGCGGTTCTTCTGTCTAGGTGTTTTGTTTTGTTTTGTTTTAAAGAGAATTTAGAGAAAACAAATAAAACAATCTCTTACAGGGTTCTTACCACCAAAAGCTCCTCTTTTTTTTTTTTAAACGTTATCATTTGCAAATATACTGCTCACGATCATTGGATACTGCCTTTTATTTTATTTTTGCTCCTTTTTTACTTGCTTATGAATGAAGCTTATCATATTTACATGGTGAGATCATAGATAAAAGTGTTTTGTTCTGTTTTGTTTTAGTTAGGGCCCATAAAATGAGAGGGTGAGCATTATGAAGATCCCATAACTTCAAAAATGGCTTGCGCTTATCGCCTAGTTTTTTTCTTGATTTTTAAAAATTTTTAATAGTCACAATGTATTCATCAAGAAAGAGAACAGCAGATTATCTGTAAATTTTAAAGACTTCATAGTAACTTTGTGCCTATATTTAAAAAAAAAATTCTGATCGAAAGCTTACTCTATTCCTTCTAGCTTCATTGGTCAATACTTAGAATTATGCCTGCATTTTCTCCATGGGTCCCCTGCTTTTGATTCAGTCTTCCCTCACACACATATGAATATGTAAGTACAGAATTCTCCCAAAATTTTTGGAACTATTAAGAAAATCTAGAAAATTTCACCTACATGTTTATGTGCCTGTCCAGACCCCTCCTTTTAACGTTAGTCCTCTTTCAGCAGCTTGCGTGACTTCTCTTGGATGAATCAAAATAATTTTTAACTAACCACATCTAAAATCAAACTCATGATCTTCTAAGCATGCTCCTCTTAGAAAAGACATTGCTGTGTATCCAGTTTTGCAAACAGAAACCCTACCACCTCCTTGCTCTAGCTCCCATCTATCCAATCAACCACCAAATCCCGACAGTATCACATCCTCTCTCACGTTTGTCCATGTCTTTCCATTTCTAGCAAACCCATCAGTGCCATTATACTCTAAGCTACCTCTGTTTTTCTAATTTGTGTTGTAAGATTAAAATCCTAACTTTTCTATTCCCATCCAGTTTTAGTTCCCTCCACACAGTTTTACTCACTATGCCGAGAAGCTTTGCCCATATATGTGTGCATGTCCAGATCTATGTAGCTATATATTGCATACAGTAGTAACAAACATTTAGCACTTACCATGTGTTTGGCACTCTTCAAGACACTTTACATATCCTAACTCATTTAATTCTCACCATAAGGTAGGTGCCCATTTTGTAAATGAGAAGAGACTGAGGCACAAAGAATTTAAAGATTCTGCCCAGGACCACAAAACGGGAAAGCTGGAGTTTGAACTCAGTAATTTTAGCTTCAGTGTTAATGTTCTTTACCACTACATGATATTAACCCTCAATGAACAGAATCCCTTCTGACTTAAAACTCTTCAGGAACTCCTAAATTGTTCCTAGAAATGACAGGGTCTAAATTCTGCCTGAAATATTCTTCCCTCCCACCAGTGATAAATATTTCTCATCCTTTATATGCTTCCTTAATCACTACTTCTTTAGAGAATCTTTACATCAAAATAGTATTAGTAATTCCTCTGTAACATGTAGTTGTCTGTTAATAGCATTTATCACAGATAAAATTTTATATATTTTTGTAGTTATTCACCTAATTGGTGTCTTATCCACTATGGTATAAACTATTATATCCCCAGTGTGTAGTATACTCTGGTATATATATATATATGGTACTCAATGTATATTTTCTGAAATAAAGAAAAAAAAAGACAGGAAGGAAAGAAGAAGGAAGGAAGAAAGGAAGGGTAGGAGGGAAGGAGGGAGGGAGAAGAGAGGGAATTCTTAGAGTTGACAAGGTCATAGAGGAACATTTTACAACTTTGCTCCAAAATCAAGACTTCCTTTTATAGCCTTTCCCTTGAACCATTACTTATTCTCTGAACAGTCCCAATGGTGGGTAATGCCATTTCAAGAAAAGATGCTTTCATTGTTGGATGATTCTGAACAACTATTAGAAATTTCTTCCTTGGCTAGAGTTAAAATATGGCTCCGTATACATTTCACCCATATGTTCTACTCTTCATTTTGGAGCCCCTGGAATACATTTTATCCCTTTTTCATATGGCAAATTTTCAAATATTTAAAGTTCTTATATTTCTCTCAACATATTCTTGTTCCCCAGCCTAATGATATCTGATTACTTGCATTTTCATGACATAAATTTAGTAATTTTCTTTATGTGTTTTGAAGCCTTTTAAAAAAATGTTATTTTCTTAATGTCAGTTAATTTCTTGCCTTTAGCCAACATTTTAAAAACTCTGTTCAAAATATGTTAATTGGTTCTTCTCTCCTAACCCCAAATAAGTTTTCGTGTGAAAAGAAGTAGGCAAGGGGCGCCTGGGTGGCTCAGTTGGTTAAAGCGGCTGCCTTTGGCTCAGGTCATGATCCTGGAGTCCCGGGATCGAGTCCCGCATCGGGCTCCCTGCTCGGCAGGGAGTCTGCTTCTCCCCCTAACCATCCCCCTAAAAACTCTGTTCAAAGTATGTCAATTTCTCCCTCTCTCTATCTCATTCTCTCTCTCAAATAAATAAATAAAATCTTAAAAAAAAAAGAAAAGAAGTAGGCAAAACAGTACATTATGCTCTTTTCTTAAGAATTCACCTTATAGAATAACATTAAATTTCTGAGAAGTCTTGGTGTAAAGTAACATGTTAGATTTTCCTTAATCTGGTTTTTCACAAGCATATATGATCATTCTTCTAGGGAAATATATCAAATTTTATAAGATATTTCAGAATACTGTTTGGAAAATATATAAATTCATGAATTGATATCTGTGGAATATTTATTACTTATAGATATGCCCTAGAAATTAGAAGTCTAAAGTAAACTATACTTTGTTACTAAATGAAATCCTGGGTTATTTCTTTTTAACTCATGAGAAATAGTTGTATTATGTTAAGTGATTAGAGTATAAATTTTGTCTTACGTTTATCAGAAGAGAAGGAAAAACAAAAGTAGGAGAAAATATATTTGCATATATTCATGGTAGAAAAATGGAAATTATTGTTATTGTAATACTTTTTATAAAACATGTTCTTAATAAAACTTACAAATAGTACCCCTGAAATAAATGTTTTACTACTATTTCATTAGAAAGCATCCACTCTTTTTATTTAAAAAAATCCAAAACCACTGGCAAATATAAGAGCTGAACAATTTGCAATTCAAGTGGATTTCTAATGTTAAAACACTAAGATTCTGTGAGAAATGCGTTATAATAAATGTAAAACTTAGGACTTGTTTAATTGATAGAGTACACTGTACTATATTAAGAACAGCAGCTATAAAAAATAGTAGTGAACTGAAAATTACTGTTTTTCTGTTATTTGGTATTAAATGACTAAAAGTCTCCTTTCATGAAATATTTAATACATTTCATATCCTTTCTTGAGCTAAATACCACACTTATACTTACAGATGTTACTTAGCAATCTGAAATTAATTATGATGAAGAAATATCTCATTTTTTCACTTTTTTCAGATCTCCTGTTAGATTACTGTATTTCTACTATCAATATAATATCTGCATAAGCAATTTTGAACATATGCAAACCAGTATGTCTTTTATATTGCATAACAATACAATTGCATTATTTGATGTTAGTAAGCTGTGAAAGAGACAGAAAAGAACTATCTTTGAGTTGATAAACTATCGGAACTCTGTGTCTGTTTTACTAATTAGAGAAAAGCTAACTGTGCTACATAAAATTGGTGAAAGCATCTTTGAATAGAAAACATAAGCTATACAAACAAAAATGGTGGCCAAGAGCAATTGGAAATGTGACTTTTGTCTTAAAGTTATGAATGGTAACCAAATTTCATTTCAGAAATATTAACTCATTAAACAGATTTTAGATGTTGAAGTTGTGTTTAAATAATGACAGCCTGAAGGAGCCTGAAGCAGTTCATTAAATCCATTGGAATTGGTGGTTTGATTTCATTTCCATCCAGACGGAGGTAACGAAGGTGAGGTCCATAACTGAAGGAATCTTGTTCTGCAGGCAGTGTGGGAGGACATATTACAGAGACGTTCACATCTATGGAGACAAAGATGGCATGAACAAATGAATTAGACCTGAAGAGACCAGGTGTGAGAAGACCAACAAGCCATGGAACAGTCTTGTAGAGGGCCTAGCAGCCTGATCTGTGAAAGTGCCAGAGATACAAACCATTATGTCAAGTTGGAGGTATATCTGTCTTATAAAAGTAACCCTAAGAAAATGTGCAGCATATATATAGTCATCTCACTCCATATTCAGTTATACTTTGCACACAGCACGAGAAAGGACATTTTGTTAAAAGCTATGATGGAGGGGTGCCTGGGTGTTTCAGTAGGCTAAGTCTTTGACATCAGCTCAGGTCATGATCTCAGGGTCCTGGGATGGACCCTGCATCGGGCTCCTTGCTCAGCTGGGAGTCTGCTTCTCCCTCTGCCCTCCCCCCTCCACTAGTGCGTGCTCTCTCTCTCTCACACAAATAAATAAATAAAATCTCAAAAAAAAAAAAGCTGTGATGGAAATAAAAGAATACATCATTTGTTTTTTAAGCTTCCAGGTGAGATAAGGCATGCTTAGACTACTATAAAAGGAGATGGGTAGTATTTAGGGCATTAGAAGTGGAGACAAAGGTTCATAGAAGGAATGGTAAAGTGCATGGGTAGATGGATGGATGGATGGATGTGTACGTGGAAAATCAGTTTATTTTTAGGGAAAGTGCTTAAAAATTAACTGAAAATGCAAAATTTCCAATTAATAGTGTACGATGAGGTTTTTAAAAAGTACGTGTAACCTGAGTTTACATATATAATACTTACAGAAAAGAACCTTGCATCTTTATATTTAAGTGTATTTAATTAGAAAGAATATATTTGCCAAGAATCAAATTACAAAGATCCAAGCCAGGAAATATCTCATCAGCCTTTTCATATGGCTAGGATATGAGGAATCGTGCACCTGTCTTGGATCAGAGCCCTTGGCATCAAGGACTATACTGAAATTTAGGAGTATTCAGGAGAGGAAACCTGTTAAAATAGCAAAATTCAGACAAGTGTGCATTATGGCTAATTTCAACCATGAATCTGCATATTGCTTTTAAGTCTCATTTGAAACTATTTTGAGAAAGAGGTCTTCCCTTAGATGAGACCCACCTAACTTTGGCAATGGCTTTCCTTTGAGCTTATGCTTACAGCGAGGTTGCTATGCTCTGATCTTAAGCTATTTTGTGAATTCGGTGTGCTAAAAATAGTGACTCATAATATATAGCAGTTTGTGTATATAAAGTTATCTTTCACATGCATTATTACCTTGCCATCACACAGAGTTTTTCAGGCAATATGATTATTCTCCCTTACCTGGGCATTGCAAGTGGTTCAGACAGGTAATGTAATGCACACAAGGTATTTTAGCAAGTAAGTGGCAGAGCTGACACCCAGCCTTGTCCTTTTTCCTACTACCTAGGGTCCCTTGCCTCCTGGAGAGACCATGTCCCTTTTAATGTGCTGCCATCCTTATTGCCTTATGCCCCATAATCAATGCATGTCTGCATAAATGTAATGTGAGAAGCAAGTGTTCTAAATGTAGTTATATTTTCATAAATTAATTATGGTGTTTCTCAGAGAACATCACGAAGGACCTTATTTGAATAGATAACATTTTTTTTTTGCCAAATTTAATAAGAAATAAACATTTCCAACTTTTTCGTAAGAAAAGGTCACCATCCTATAAATTCTAAGAACTCTTCGTATAAAAGGTATGTTTCTTGGAAATCACTTTATTAACAACTAGAGTAGATTATGCAGCCAGAAGAAATAAGTACTTTAACAGTTATTAGTACACAGTGTGATATACTGGCAAGCCAATAATTCTAGCCAGGGAAATTCTTATTTTACATTTATTTTCTGGGAATATGGAAATGACCATGCCTGGTATCTACATTACGGAACAAATAAATCTCTCTTTGTTGTTGCTGTTAAAATTATTCTTACCCGGGTTGGTAGAAATTTTTCTAAAATCTTGTATTCTGGAAATTGAAGAAAAATGTGCTGGGATTATACTGTATGAGTAGGAAACAACATTTTTGAAATGAGAAGGACCTGATCTCAGATCCTGTATTACATTTATTCTTTGTCCTTGGTCAAGTATCCTCACTTAGTTGACCCTCAGTTTCTTTCTTCAGAAACTCTTAATAATTTACCAACCAAGATTCTCGTGAGGATTAATTTGTGATTTTCAAAGTGTGGTCCTTGGACCAGCAGCATTAATACCTCCTGGGAACTAAATCGTTAGACCTACTGAGTCAGAAAATATGAAGGTGGGGCTGGCAAGCTATATTGTATAAGCCTTCCAGATGATCCTGATGCATGCTAAGGTATGAGAACAACTGAAGAACAGAACTATATGAGAAAACACTGTAAAACTTTTAAAAACATGAGTGGAGGAAGAACAGAGTCCTGCTCTTTTTTTTACTGTGTAAGTGGCTGGTGTATGTGCCCAACTGAATGTTGAATTTTGCTATCTCACACCTCAAGACCCTTTTTCTCAACTTCTCTGGGGGATCCCCAATTCACAAACAGGGATCTATGTGGAATTCACTTCCCACATCAAATACCTATGGGACTTCTGTTGCCAGATAAGGAACGCACCTGTAGAAGCACAGAACTTTCATCACGAAAAAAAAATGTATATATTTAGGTCAATATTGACTGTTGTACTATCTGGTTCAGTGAAACAGATTCAGCGATTAATATTTTTTTTTTCTGCTGCATCTTTTGCTCTTGACTACAGGATTAAATAATGTGTCTCATCACCATGGGAAAATGTAGGGGCAATCTCTTTGTTAATTCCCAGATTATATGCTCAAGTGTGCTGGTAGAAAAACCAGGAAAAGAAAAGAGAAGAGAAGAAGAGAAAAGAAAAAAAGAAAAGAAAAGAGGTCTTGAATAACTGAGTAGTACCCAGTGGAAAAAATAGTCTATTCTTATAAATAGGATGCCTGTGTGATTATTTGCTTAAAGGAAACTAATGTATACTAACCAAGCAGTACCACCTTCTGACAATTATCTGTGCCATTTTCCTACAAACTATCCAACTGCTTCTCACTTTAGGAATGTATTTTCTAAGGCTGTGCAGGAGAAGTCTCCTTAGGTTATCTTCCTAAAGGGCTTGTGCCAGGGTTGAAGATTGGTGTCAGGCTGGTTCCAGTGCCCCTGTGGTGAGACCATGATACTGTCCACCTCTGCAGTAGGGTCAGCCTGGTCCCAGGCAGGACTGTGAAGAGGCCATGTTTGCATTTACCAGCCTCTTCTTTCTATGACCACATCTTCCTTTGATGGTACCTCTGCCTCCGAGGCACTTTGCATTCATTTCTCTCTCCCTTATCGAAAGCTATTTTCATGAAAGGAGCAATCATTCTACCTTGTTGATTGCCATTAGTCCTAAGAAGTCACCAACTTCCAGGAGTACTTGTTTCCATTTCAATTGAACAAGGTGTTTTTCTACAGTGTTGGTCCCCAATGCTTAGTCCCCAGAGCAGCACTCTCAGCACCACCTGGGAACCTGGTAGAAATGAGAAGTCTCAAGTCTCATCCAGACTTAATCAGGAACTCTGGGGTGGAGCCCCCAATCTGCACACTCTAAGGTTTGAGAAACCCTCTAATCTAGAGCAAAGACTTTAATTACAGTGGTTTCAAGCACCTGTAGTTTTTAGGACCAAGGTCCCTTTCTGATACCTCCTAAATCATACTCCTATTACTATGCATGAGGTTGTGTTTGATACATTTTCCTAAATAAATCTACCCAGTGAGGCAGAAATATTGGAATCTCCTCGGAGTAAAAGAAGATATATTTGGTTTCTCCAATGGATAATCACCCTTTGTAGTTTACTAAAGTCCACTTTTCAATTTATAATTTGAAGATTTGAATTTGTTGGTTCATTAAGATTGTGTGAGAATAAATAGACAGAGACAAAATACTGAAAGTTGAAAAAAGAAATCTCAGGGCACATTAGTTGTGGGGGGGGTGGAAAGACCAACAGTTGTTATTCTTAAGGAAAATATAGAATAAGTTTAATGACCATGAGCATTTCAATCAAAGGCATACCCTGATGATTACTTACTTTTAATTTTGTTATGATCAAGGTGAAGGTGCTGCAGATGAGCACTGATTCGGGGGACCTTTGTGAGTTGATTGTGAGACAGTTGAAGGTCTAGAATTGAGGATACATCAAAACCACTTGAAGGGAGCCCTGCGTCTGATAATTTGTTGTGGTTTAGTCGCAGAAAGGCCACTTTGGGAATCACATTAAAATAATTTTCTGGTATTCCTTCAATGGAATTGTTGTCCAAAAACAGTTGCATTGTATTGGCTGGTAATCTCGGCGGCATATTCTTTAGGGCATTCTTGGCCATATTTAGCTGCATTAGGTTCTTGAGTCCCTTGAAGGTATCTCTCTGAAAGGCATTGTCTAGTAGTTTATTGTGCTGCAGGTCAAGAAGGGTCAGGTTCTCCAGATTGCTGAAGGTCCCCTGAGGAATTCTGGACACCTTGTTTCTGGCCAGTTGTAATTGTTCTAAACTTCTTGGCAATGGAGAAGGTACCTCCTCCAGCTCATTATCTTCCAGAAATAAGAAAAGCAGCTTCTTCAGTTGGCTCAGGGCTCCTTTTTCAATTCCATAGTTGGTTATTTTGTTTTTGTTTAGATTTATCCATCTCAGCTGGGTGGCGTTCTCGAATGGCTTCTCAGGAATGGTCTCTATCAAGTTGTTCTCAAGATAAAGATATCGGATCCTTGAAGGAATAGGAGGGATTTCTTTGAGACCTCGATTTTCACAGTATAAAGCGGTAGGGAAACTAGGGGGACAGAAGCATTCCCTGGGACAGTCAAAGTCATGAGCAGCCCAATCCTCTGGATCACTTACGTCATAGACCTGTCTCACACTTCGAGTCCATACAGTATCTGTTAGGAATAACACCCAGATGATGAAACAGATTGTGGCTGCCATTATAGGACCTGGGATAGGGGATATAACTGTTAGATGTTTGAATATCTTGACCTTTAGAAGATTATGTGTACCAAAATAACCAGTAAACATTGTTTCTTTGAAGGAAGGTAAACACATGTCAACAACTTATACACAGATATCAATTAGTACACATATATTTAGTAGGAACTATATGCGAAGCATTTTGCAAACACGGAAACTGGCTCACTAATTTCTAGCTTTTTGGTTTTAACCCAATCACAATGAAAACTGAGAAATGGAAAGCAAATTTTAGGAGCTCTAAGTGCTTTTCCATCTCGGGCTATTTAATACAAGAAAGTTAACTGAAACCCGTAGTTGAATAAAAGAGTATAAAAAAAGTAATCTTTTAATAACTCAAATTGAGAGTCTGTGTTGTTTCTGAGAAGTAAACATATGCTTTTACTTCTACTCCTAAATGAGCAGAACATCTGGATGAGATTTCCCAGGCTCTTTGGCCCTTGAACCAAAGAAGTAGAGAGATCAAAGAACATTTTAGCAGTTTGTTGTGAAGGAAGGCTTTAAAATATGAAGAAAAATGTGTGATTAATCTCTTGCTCTGTTGCTCAACTTCTCCGGTAAGTTTTATATTGGGGTTTGGGGAAAGACTTCTAACATTGTAAGTACAAAATCAAGTTGTTCAACCAGGGAATTTGGACTATGAACTCTATATCCCAATTAGGCAAGTAATATATTCACCTATGGCATTACTGTGGTCGATAAGAAACAAAACAAAACAAAGAACATGTTTAGGGAAAGATAGAGCTCCATTTTTTCAGGATGGCTGCTAACAAAGAATAGGTTAACACTTATTGGTATATGACCATCTCAAGGATATAAATGCTCCCCATTGAATATCAACAAGGTTATGAGTACAACAAACTGTTCTCACAGGAAAAAATTATATATATATATATATGATTATGTGTACCAAAAACACCATATATTTTATATATATATGCATATATATATATATATAAAACAGTAACATTCTGACCAATGTACATTTAATTCAATTGCTTGACAATAAGAACGGAATGCATTTTACTGATTCCTCAGGAGAAAATAAAACAAGCATCATAATGCTAATCTTTCCACTGTGTCACTAAATTGAGGGAAATGACAAGTGCAGAGCTGCTTCCGCAAGCTGTCGAATTTTTCACGATTGTAGAATTCTGCTCTGGTCATCTTCCAATAGAGACACATTAAAACATTCTTTCCTTCAGAATCAGGATTTACTTTACTTATTAAGCTGTAACCCTGCCTCTGATGAATCAGAACTTTGAATTCGTAACTTTAGGTTTTTAAAAGTGCAAAAAAGAGTTTACCTTGCTGTCCAGGAATATACCGTTGAGTCCTGTGTCTGGGTCTGAAGTTTGCTAAAACTCAGTTAAGGGGGAAAAAAACACACACACACACAAAACAAAACAAAACAAAAACACCCTGTGACTAAAACGGTTTGTTTTTATTGTATGCTGTCAAGCGTCCTATGAGAGAAAATAAAACCTACTCTGACCAGTCACGGTGAACACCTTTTGATCTATTGTTTCCACATTGCCAGGGCTTCAGAATGCTTACCTCAGCCTCCTTGGATCTTCTTCTTCTCTTTCTATTGGCCACTGCTCATTCCCAGTAATGGATTGACCCAGGCTCTTCTGTCTTGTTTTTATGAATCCTCCCTAAAATATATGCATCAGTTGCTCCAACTTTAACCCTTCCAACAACCACAGCACCTCGGTACCTAGGCAGCTCAGCACAGGAAAACTGACTCTCAGCTTAAGAACCTATAGCAAAAATTCAGGGCAGTTGTCATTCTGAAGTCACAGTTCCAAAGATGTTGTAATGGACTGATATCTAGACCTGTTCAGCCAGCAGGCAACGGAAGGCAGTTTTGATTTCAAGTATAACAAGAAGAGATTTTAAAGTGTTTTTTTTTCCTCTAGAAAATCTTTTTTAAAAATTGAATACAAAAGAAATAAGTGCTGATGTCCTTTGTTTTGATGGAAATATTTTATTCATTTCTCATATAAAACAGATGCTGGAATTCTACTTAGAAAATATTGTGTGTGAGGGAAAGATAGAAAAACGTATTTGAAAAATTTAAAAATGCAATCTGAGAAGCTATACCTGATGTTGGCACTAAACGTGGTGTTATGCTCTGTTTTATAGAAATAATTTTTGTATCTCTGGTTCCTATTGGGAGCTTTATTCCAAGTAATTATTAAAATGAGATTTTTTTTTCCTCATTAGAACAGATGTTTTGCATTTAGTCCATTACAAGACATTCCGTTGCACTGCTATTGGTTTTCCTTTAATACATAGACCTAAGATAATGTCTTCTAGTTCTTATATCTGAGAAGAATCGTTGTGCCATTTGAAGAAAGACATGAATAAAAATAATTTTCAAACATTATTCGTGGATGGATTGTGAACATTATCTTATTCTGAGTTCAGGAAGTTTAATTCACGAGACTCAGTCAGCACTGCTTACATAAGCATCATCAAAGATAGAACACAGAGGAGGGGAGGAGAGGGCTCTGGACCCAAAAGACCTTTCCTGAACCCCCCACCTCCTGCCTCCTAACCATCGGCAAGTCAGTTAGGGCTCTGCCAGCTCGCCACGGTACTGGACTACCTCTCAGGGTTGGCCCTAATTTGTCCTAAATGCTTATGGAAATGTTAGCCTTTCTTTAGCATTAGCCACATGCTCTCAACTGGGAAATTCATTTAAGTTTAAGGGCTTTTACAGGCTAAGATCTGATTCAGACATGATCTCTTAGTAGCTTGTACAGGTACACTTATCTCACATGTGAGTAAAAAATCACATGTGACCGGTTTTCTCAAAACAATGATTTCTCCATTGTGGTTCAACTTGCATCTCTCTTTCTAAACCCTCAGGATATATACAACAGATGATCTTCAAATCTGCACAGCCCCCTCCAGCTAGTCATCTCCTTTCTTTCTTAATTTTCTTTCTTAGTCAAATTACTTGAGTCATTTCTTGATTTGATGACACAAATGTTGCTGCGTGTTCATTGTAGGAAAATTAAAGTAGCATCCTGGCTGCCTCCAATCTTCATTTCCTGTTCACCATGGCACCCATGACCCACCCACCCACCAAAAGATGTCTTCTAATCCCTCTGCTCCCTAAAATTGGTGTGACAAGAATCAGCAATCATCTTCATGTTTACTGATATATTGAAGCTTAGTGTTTGGCTTACTTGACTTGTGACTTTTGACAATGTTGACCCACCCCTTTTATTAAATGTTTCTCTTAGTTTCTGTGACATTCTCTCCTAGTTTTCCCTTGCCTTTCTTTATGAAATTTTCCCATTTATATCCTGAAGCTCTCTGTTTCCTCTAACATTATTTTAGAAGTGTTTCTAGCATTTGGAGCTGTTTGAGATTCTGTCCTCTGCTCTGTGCCCTTCCTCCTCTCTACACAGAAGTTTTGACCGTTCCCTCTATTATGACGACTCCTGAGTTTTTATCTCTAGCCTAGCCTCTGGAAGAAGACCTGCATTTTTATGTAGGTCTGCTTTCTGGAACTCTCCTCTTGGTGCATCCCAAAGTCATATATCTAAAATGAAATTCCCTGTCTCCCTTTACTTCTAACTGCTCTTAACATTTACTTTTGCATGCTACTATCATCTTATTTAGTCTCCCAAACCAGAAATCTGGAAATCATTCTTAACTCTTCCTTTCCATTTTGTGAGCATATGAAAACAATCACATTTTAAGGACCCTGGGAGACATGATATAAATAAAAATGGCCATCTACAATGCTTGCCAAATTTGGTATCATTGCTTCCAGACTAAAAACACAGGATGTTTTCCACTGTCAGTATAATCTCTGTCTGTCTGTATCTTGATTTTTCCTATAGCAATCCAATCTACCCTCCTTTGATTACTGATTCCTGGAGGATGGTGACTTAAACCCTTCATTGGAATGCGTAAGTGGAAATTCAGTACATGAAATTAAGACAATGGTGAGAATGTCTGAGTCATGCTAGCTGTTACAAGAATGAATGAAAGACTTTGCTCAGCCTTACGTGACTCTGCTAAGACGGAGAAAGGTAGCCTAAGGTGTCATGATGTGTCTCTGGCATCACCTCTCTAATGACAGATTGATATTTTCAAAGTCTGTGGGGCTTTGGATATAGTAGGTATTTAATAAATACTTACTGAATGAGTAAATGAACAAATAAACACAAAAGGAATATGTACCACTTTGATAGTCCTGAGTTTTTTGATTAGTATGACTATGTAAATAGAAACATGGTCAAGAGGGACGCTTGGTGGCTCAGTCAGTTAAGCGTCTGCCTTCAGCTCAGGTCATAAACCCGGAGCCCTGGGATCCAGCCCCAAGTTAGGCTCCCTGCTCAGCAGGGAGTCTGCTTCTCCCTCTCTGTCTGCCCCCCACTCTGTTCGTGCTCTCTTGCTTGCTTGTTCTCTCCCTCTCTTTCTCAAAATAAATAAATAAAATCTAAAAAAAAAAAAAAACAACAAAAAAACATAGTGGAGAACCTTAGATATATGGAAAGAAGAAAAAAAATGTGAGTTAGAATTTTGCTTTTGCACCTTAACTAGTTGTTAGAGCTTGCCCAGCCTATTTGACCATTGTAAGCCAAAATCTACCGCTAATGTGTCAGTCCTGACTGCATTATGAAGGGTTGTGTGAAAAATCAAATGATAATGGAGGTGATAATATCAGATAAGTGTAGGAAAATTTCATAGTGAAAAAAGTTAAAGCCCAGGGAGCCCTCACAAATCATCTCTTCAAACTCCCTCCTTTTACATATGAGGAAAATGAAACCCAGAAATTTCTTTCAGCCATGTGATATTGGCATCTTGGCCTAGCCTACCTGAGGGAAGTCCTTCTAGAAACTTGAGGTGGGGCTAAAGTGTTATTGCCATTGTTCTTTTAACCTCTTTTCTTCCTTTTGGCACTTTTCAGTGTTTCCTATTTGCTTATCTTGCTTCTACCTCTTGCTGTTAAAAGGTGTGTGTTGGGGGGAAGGGTTGCTAAATTGTCTTAGACTGGGGTATTCATCTTGTCACATTCCTTTTTTTAAGATTTTATTTATTTATTTGTCAGAGAGAGAGAGAGAGAGAGCACACAAGCAGGGGGAGCAGCAAGCAGACAGGCAGACAGGCAGAGGGAGAAGCAGAATCCCCGCTGAACAAGGAGCCCAAAGTGGGACTCGATCCCAGGACTCTGGGATCACGACCTGAGCTGAAAGCAGACGCTTAACCGACTGAGCTACCCAGGCATCCCTCTTGTCACATTCCTGAAGACCACTGACATTTTAAAAGGGAAGGCAATACGTGAGGATATAAAAGACATGAAACTCTAGTCCGAGTTAGCCTTGTCTGACTAAATTCAGTCAAATAACTTAAAAATATGAAAGGTATCCACTAAATTATATAGCTAACACACACACACACACACACACACACACACATATACAAATCTATAATTTAAAATCGTTTTCAAACTAATACATTAAAACATAGTAATGACGGGTGCCTGGGTGGCTCAGATGGTTAAGCGTCTGCCTTCAGCTCAGGTCATGATCCCAGGGTCCTGGGATCGAGTCCCACATCGGGCTCCCTGCTCCTTGGGAGCCTGCTTCTCCCTCTGCTTCTCTCTCTCTCTCTCTCTCTCCCTTTGTCTCTCATGAATAAATAAATAAAATATTTAAAGAAAAAGAATTAAAAAAAAACATAGTAATGACACTCTTAAATGGTCAAAACCACTACGAAACTGGTAAGACAGCAATGCCCCAGTCCATCCACTCCCTAAGTGTAAGCCCCACTCCCAAGAGGCCATACTTGCAAAGCTATTATGGATTTCTTTTAATGCTAACCTTAATTTTCTTGCTTGGATTATTTTTGACAGCAATTTTAAACAGCAATTATGAGATAAAGATTTAGCATATTTGCTTTGGCCCCCTCTTTACCCCACCCGTAGCCCTGATTCCTTTCAATAACCCATAAGGTATGCACCAACTTTGATTAAATAAATATTTACTGCATACATTCTTGTGCAATAGAAATCTTGTTTGCTGCTGAAATGGTGCAAAATTATTTTAATTCCTTCATTGTACTGCATTTATTTGCTATATACGTAAAAAACTATATATAGTATTTCTACATATATATACAACTATTCCGCTAATACTTTCTAAAATCTCAAGCAGAACTGTAAAACCATTTTGAAGATTTTTTTACACTTACTGAGTAGGGGCAACACGGTGTGCCAGTTAAAAGCCAGACCTACTTGGGTTTGAATAAATCGCTGCCATTTAAGAACTGAGATTTTGAACAATTATTTATCTTTGCCCTAGTCTCCTCCTCTGTAAAGTAAGGATGATGATGATGATAATGTATTAGTAATAATAGTGATAATACCCCCTCAGAGGATTGTTGTGAAATTTACATGAATTAGTGTTTTTAAAACATGTAGAGCATTATAAAAACATTACTAAATAAAATCAGGTTCACTTTCTCCTGGGAGATACTGCCCCTGAATTCCATATGCTCTTGCTTCAACCTAGTTTGCTTATTGTTGCAAACCAACCTGAGCAAATTTGGCAGTTGATAATTTTTAGGCTTTTTCACAGCACATTTCAGTTGTCAGGTAGTTAACGGGGCTCTCTAATCCTCCTTCACAACCTACACGAAGGTGTCATGTTTGATGAAAATGAGTTCAGCTCACTTGTATCTTACATAACAGGCATTTATTGGCAACAAGCGTTAGAACATTTATGAAATGAGTCGTAATTAAAAGGTTTCTGCAAAAGTTCACTAAGCTTACCTAAGGTGTGGATTAAAACTAACACAAAAGTCACACTGTCTCTCCTCAGGTATGGTCTTTCAAAGTACGTTTAGGAATAACACAATCCTTGCTCCGTAGGCCTGTGGGATTGTTGTAGTCCTGGGCTTCCTTCCCCCGCTTCCTGTGTTAGATCCCTTGTTATTTCCTGGATCTCCTGTTCTGTTCTTTCTTGGTTAATTCCACAGGGTTGGTGGGGAACAGCCTCTGATAACTTCCTGAGATACTGTGTTTTGTTTTTTTGTGAACTCACATGTATAAAAATGTGTTGATTCGGCCCACCCACTTAACTGGCATTTTGACTGGGTAGAATTATAATTTTAAAATAACATTCCTTCCAAATTTTGAAGATATTCGAAAAGATAACTGGCTTGTTGCTTCTGGAGTTGAAATTGGAAAAGTTGATAAAATTGTAATTTTCAGTTTTCAGAATGTGACCTTTACTTGTTCTTTGAAAACTTTTGAGACTTTCCTTTCATCTTCAGTCTGAACTTCTGCAACAATATGCCTTGAGAGAATGTATTCAACCCCCACTGGGACTCATGGAGTCCTTTCAATCTGGAAGTTCATGTCCATATAGTCCAACCATTTTTTTCTAAGTATTTTGGGTAAGCCTTAGATAATACACCTCCTGCTTAGATTGTCTGATTCTCTTATCTCTTCTACTTCTTTTTCAAAGTTTTGTGAGCTTTCTGACAGATTTCCTTTTATTGTATAACTTTTAAGATTTCTGTAACATGTATCATGTGTTTCCTTTGCAAACCTGCCTTTTGGTTGTTCCTTTCCTAAAGCGTTCTTTTGTTTTATGTAATTACTATATTCTCTCATCTCATTCAAAACAAGATTAAAAACAATAAGGTTTTCGTAGAATTGTGAGTTTCTTCTGCTCCGTGCAATAGTTTTATTTCCTTTGATTTCTTTTTTTTTTCTTGGTTTGGTTTTGGCCTATACCAATAGGTATTTCCTATTGGAGGCTTTCTGCACATATCTGATGGTGCTTTGCTGAACTTCAGTGCTTAAGGGAAAAGCACTAGTAATCTCACTGGAAGATTTATGAGAACTGATGGCATTTGTCGGCTAATGACCAGGAAGGCATTTTCCCCACTGCCCCCCATATATATATATTTATTTCACACACACTGTATGTAAATTGAAAAAGTCAACACTTAGTCTTCTTAGTGTCCTTTTTTATAAATATGATTTTTTATTAATACTACTAACATGAATTGTTTCTGTTATGAATAAATGGCAAGTAACCTTCTATCCACAGTTTAGCCTTTGTATCTGAAGCATCCTGAGGCTCTGCTGTCCAAAATTGATCTGAAACTAGTAGTAAATCCTGCCACTTATAAGCTATTTATGTTTTGATTCAACTTTAATATTTATGACCCTCTAGAGTAACAGTTGCTCCAAGACTATACAAGAAGACTTTCATTACCTAATTAAAAAATAAACATATAAAACTACCTCTGTCATTCTTAGATAAGCTGTTACCAACTACCCAGAAGCCCTCTGCTCTAGAGTTACCTTCTTCTAGTTTCTCAAGCTCTCTCCATTTCTAGCAAGTTAGCCTTCACATCACCAGCTTTTAGATGATATTAAGGTAAAAGAAGGTAAGCTGCTTGAAAGTCCATCAATTTAAAGCTCATCTCCAAAGCATTTTTGAAAAGGTGTCTTACAAGGCAACATTTATTCAGAAGGCTGAGAAAATACTACTAGACTCATCATGTCTCCAGTGATCTTGAGCAGATTCATGAGCACATATGTGTATTCTTGCTCTCCTTAGCTTCTTATCAAACTGCCTTCCAGGCCCGTCCCAATCTGAGCTGGGTTGTTGCAGTATCCATTCTCAGTTGGTTCCTGCAGGTCATGTAATGTAAATTATAGTTTGATTGCATGTATACTTTTCCCTCTCAGTTGGTCATCGAGAAAGCCTCTGTGAGGTCACAGGTGACACTGAATGGAGGGACAGCAGTGTCACAGGATTACCACTTATTTGGTCCTATTCCCATTTATATCACATACTAATTTCTTAAAAGGGTAACAATTATTTATTAAATGTAGCATGCCCTTGTTTAGAAAAGCTAGGAGTTTAATTCTCTTATTAAGGCTTACCCCACCCTACATGTAGCAAACTGATTGGCTGATGTTCTTTAAACATCATTTAATCTGATGGGAGTGACAGGTAGCAGGATCACTGTGACCTCAACTGTCTGGAGAACTTTCTCTTGACCTGGAACAAACTCACATCTTACAGCTTCTCAGCACCGGACTCATATGTGGCCTCCAAATTCAAAGAGACTCTCCATGTTCCCAGTGGCAATGGATATATGGTTCAGCAAATTGTCTTCACTTTAGACAAATATCCCAAAACCATACCCCTAAACCTTATAATAAGTCAGTGTCTTGCAGCCCTATGGTCTTCCATTATACAGTTGACCCTTGAACAATGCAGGGGTTTGGGGTACTGACCCCCCCCACCGCAGTCAAAAATCTATGTATAACTTCTGGCTCCCTGATAGCTTACTATTAGTCTGGAAGCCTTGCCTGTGACATAAACAGTTGATTAACATATTTTGCGTGTTATATGTATCATACATTGTATTCTTACAATAAAATAAGCTAGAAAAAAGAAAATGTTATTAAGAAAATCATAAAGAAGACAAAATACATTTACAGTACTGCATTGTATTGGCTCGAAAAAATCCATCTGTAAGTGGACCTGCACAATTCAGACTCTCGTTGTTCAAAGGTGAACTGTATTTGTCTCCAGTGCTCTGGCATTCAAGCGTCTAACCAATGTATCCAGCTAATAAAGTTTACCCTTTAGATTATATCACATGACGTTTTGTGAGATGGTATTCCTTCAGACCAAAATGTATTTCCACGCCAAGGAGTTAACACAATCCAGAAACAGTATGGCCAAATTATATTGCTATTCCTGTCGGTGAAAGAAAACAGACTGCTTTTAGTGATTTTGTTTATTGAAATAGAGGAAAATGACATTATTCGGATCAGTTGCTTCATATAAGGTACTCAGAGCTCTAATGGCTCGGACCACATACCAAACAGCAGCTACAACAGGAGTCACCTTCTAATTAAACTTTGGAAAAATCCATTTTCATCCTGCAAAACTATCCTTCCACCACCACACACAATTGAGAGCCTGCCGAGTCATTAACTCTGTACATTTAAATCTTTGAAGGTGGCTCTGATATTTCTGATTCTTCTATTGAAGTGGCATTACTATTAATTTAGTATTTTTATAGTGGCAGAAAGCTCTGTAATTTCCACCTTGGTCTTTCCGATCAGAATGGTCCATTTTTCTCAGATTTCACATCTGGCATGAAGAATCAGTCCCTTTCCAACGTCATCTATTCCAACTGTAAGTAAAAGAATTTAGGAAATAAATACAAGAAGGGTATGGGTTGGGCAAAGGTAAAGTCTTCGCTTCTCATCTTAACATCCCCAAACACTTACTCGTGGACTTGGACTGCAGAAGTGACCTGTGTGCCCAGGAATTAGTTTTGCTTCAAAGCCACATTTTTTTCCCTCAGGACACTGTTACTCTGATAATGACCTCTGGTTCCTTTAGAGGGAGACTAGGTTAAATAAATAAATAATAAATAAATAAATAAGCACACACTTGTGATATCATTACAAAGTACTTATCTAAGACAAGATATCTTCTCTTTGCTTTTGGGAGTTCTAGATCCATAATTTAACTGAGGTTTAAAAATTCAGTGAAAGGCAGAAATTCTTTGTCATATGTAACGATGGCTCATCCAAGGCACTGATGAGCAGTTCTGGAGGATTTTTTATTTTACAAATCAAATAGCTCCACAGAGGTCTTCAGATCTCTTTCTTTCCCAGATCTCTAATTCTCAACTGGCCATTGTTAAGTGAGGCTCTTTCAGCAAGCAAAGGAACTTCAGTGGGATCGGGGATCATAGGCACTCCTACTCATCTGGATCGTATTGTATAATCCCTATTCCAATTCTCAGGAGGCCATCTGTTTCTAGATCAATGCTCTAACTTTTTATAAAGAGATATGATGAATAGTGCATTAATTCCAATTCAGAACGTGTATGTGCTTGTTTGTCTTTTTTTTTTTTAATTTTAGCTCTTATCTTGCAATGGAAAGAAATAAGACCTTTACATTTTAAAAATAATTTTATGAAGCCCCTATACTTCAAGTCCTAAACTTGAGCTGAGAATTTTTGGAGTTGAGCTTGTCATTCTCTCTTTTCCAGGTGTTCCATGGGCTTTTGATCCAATCAAGAAATGGGCATAAGACATGTACAGACGTTTTTCCAAAGAAGACATCCAAATGGTCAATAGACACATGAAAAAGTGCTCAACATCGCTTGGCATCAGGGAAATCCAAATCAAAACCTCAATGAGATATCACCTCACACCAGTCAGAATGGCTAAAATTAACAAGTCAGGAAATGACAGATGTTGGCAGGGATGCAGAGAAAGGGGAGCCCCCCCTACACTGTTGGTGGGAATGCAAGCTGGTGCAGCCACTCTGGAAAATAGTATGGGGGTTCTTCCAAAAGTTGAAAATACAATTGCACTACTGGGTATTTACCCCAAAGATACAAATGTAGGGATCCGAAGGGGTACATGCACCCTGATGTTTATAGCAGCAGTGTCCACAATAGCCAAACTGTGGAAAGAGCCAAGATGTCCATCGACAGATGAATGGATAAAGAAGATGTGGTACATATACACAATGGAATATTATGCAGCCATCAAAAGGAATGAGATCTTGCCATTTGCAACGACATGGATGGAACTGGAGGGTGTTATGCGGAGCGAAATAAGTCAATCAGAGAAAGACATGTATCATATGACCTCACTGATATGAGGAATTCTTAATCTCAGGAAACAAACTGAGGGTTGCTGGAGTGGTGGGGGATGGGAGGGATGGGGTGGCTGGGTGATAGACATTAGGGAGGGTATGTGCTATGGTGAGCGCTGTGAAGTGTGCAAGACTGTTGAATCACAGATCTGTACCTCTGAAGCAAATAATACATTATATGTTAAAAAAAAAGGAAGAAGAAGATAGCAGGAGGGGATGACTGAAGGGGGAGAAATCGGAGGCGGAGACGAACCATGAGAGACTATGGACTCTGAGAAACAGGCTGGGGGTTCTGGGGGGGAGGGGGGAGGATGGGTTAGCCTGGTGATGGGTATTAAAGAGGGCACGTTCTGCATGGAGCACTGGGTGTTATGCACAAACAATGAATCATGGAAAACTACATCAAAAACTAATGATGTAATGTATGGTGATTAACATAACATAATAAAAAAATTTTACTTAAAATAGACAATAGTACATATAACCTATAGAAAATAAAGAAGCATTCCTTTTCCTCTCCCTTAAAAAAAAAAAAGCAGCTGCTTTGCCCTTCAATACTATTTCATGGCCTTCGTACTTTCCTATGACAATAGCTATGTGGCTTTGCTCTCAGGAGCTGTGTCCTTTCAGGTAACTACAGGAGATATGTCCCATTTCTGTGGGTCACTGTCTTCCAGATTCTCATCCCTGAATAATTTCAAAGTTTTGACTGCCATTTACCTAAGCTATGCAGATAACTAATTGTGAGTTCCCCACATTTCCCAACAACCTGATGTCAATAATGTATATCTGGTATTGATACCTTTTTCTACCAGATTCCTAGGCTATAAGTACCATATAGCAATTCTAGGTGTTGTAACAAAACAAAAAAAAAAGGGGGGATTTCTTTGAAAGTGATAAGTGGGATCATGTAAATGAGAGGAGGCTGGAAGACTGGACTTGGAAAATAAGCAGGAGAGGCTTCTGAGTGGCTCAGTCTGTTAAGGGACTGCCTTCAGCTCAGGTCATGATCTCCAGGTCCTGGGATTGAGCCCTTCATAGAGCCCCACATCTGGCTCCCTGCTCAACAGGGAGTCTGCTTCTTCTTCTCCCTCTGTCCCCCCTCATTCTCTCTCTCTCTCTCTCTCAAATAGATAAATAAAAACATCTTTAAAGATAAAGCAGGCAGAAGAGAAGGAGGTTCTTAGAAAATACAAATCTGGCCAGGAAATCATTGCCATTATGCTGACCATCACTGGGACCAGAGGGTCCCGAACAGACAGACTTCACTGGGAGCCTTCCCTTGGATCCTTCACTGGGGGTCATTGCAGATGAATTCTAGGCTAAGAACAGGCATCTACTTGGCTAAGCCTGCCACAGGTTCCACCTTGGCTTTATCAGGGCAAGAAGGCAAGAGATACTTAGGGGCGACTGAGCCTTACTCAGATTACAATCAAGAGCGGTCCCTGACATGTAGGGAAAGAGTTTGGAACTGAAAGAGATAGAGAAGTGACTGTCTTTTACTCAGGGAGATACAACTGCCTAAATAAAAGCATAAATTAGACGTTTTTCAGCACAGGAGACTTTTCCACAGTTTGTCCCTTGCTTCAGGATTCCCTCTTTCGATAGGAACCCCATGCTGAATCCACAGGCCCTCTGCTATAGTCTTACCCAGACTTGCAGTTTTCTGAATTTACTGTTATATCTTCACTCCAAGCCTTGCTGGTGATGCTTCCTCTACCAGAAATCCTCAGACCACCCATCTGTCCATGAACACACTCAACTGCAGCATTATTTCCTCAAAAGGGTTTTCAGTACTTTGATCCTGCACCAGTAGAAATAAGCACATGCACCTGTAAGAAACTACTGTACCCAATGTACACTCAGTTCCAACTACAGCAATGTATAGTTGTTTCTACATCTGTCTTCCAGGATATAAACTCTTTAATGCCAAACAGGTTGTATTTTTTTCATTTTTTTCATTAACTAGCATTGTGCTGGCACATCATAGGTGCTCATTATATGCTTATGTGATGAAAAACAGGGATTAAATTTGGCTGGGCTCTCATAGCCCTCTTAGTCAACCTTTAACTCCCTACACAATAATTTTAAGTTACCTTCCCCCTTGAATTTTAAGCATCTAAATCTTAGCTCTTTTCCCCATTGTAAGAATTGGTAATGAAAAAAATTTAATATTATTAATAATTACTATACTTATCCTTTATTTCAATAGAAATTCAATTCTGGTGACTAGAACTACTCTTGGGTTTCAGTATTCCAATTAATTATTATTATTTCTTAAGATTTTATTTACTTAAGGGGCAGAGGGAGAAGCAGGTTCCCTGCTGGGCAAGGGACAGGACATGAATCTGGATCCCAGGACCCTGGGATCATGACCTGAGCCAAAGGCAGATGCTTAACCGACTGAGCCACCCAGGTGCCCATAATTAATTACTTTCTTATAGATAAGTTTTTCCTTTTTTTTTTTTTTGCCAAATACTTCTTAAAACTTTAAAAATAAAAATCACCTCTGAATAGGGACTTTTTGCATTTCCCTTGAAATTTAAAATATATTAGAGCAGAATAGTTTTAAGTAAAAACACTACGGTAACAAAAATGTGTAATTGAACACTTACCACTGACTTTACACAAAGGATTTCAGTGAGAACTGAAGTATACTGGTTAGGCAGGCTCCAAAGTCAGATGCCCAACGGGATGTGACTTTGGGTGATTCACCTAATCTTCACTAGTAACATGGAGGCAATGATGACACTCACCTCATTGGTTGGTTGGAAGATTGGGTATAATTTATATGTAAAACATTTAGAACATAGGCAATCATCAAAGGTTAGCTTTTAACATCACTTCTGTCCGAAGGAATAAGAGAGTCAGAATGCCAGAAAGAAACAGTCTAACTGATGTTAGAAAAGCTGGTTCATGAAATGTTCCTCACGCATATCTTAATGAAATCAGAAAACTGGTGTTCTATTTGTTTATTTAGCCAGACTTTGAGTGTGGATGATTGTGTTAATTGTTCATAAAGGCCTCCCTCATATTTTATTATATTTTGCATTTTTTCCCATTCACTTTTCTTGTGTCTCTCCACATGAACAATACCTTTAATGTAATTAATGTACAGTTTTGTTTGCATTTGTCCTGTAAAAAGTGTATTTTGTATGAATGCATTTTTCATTTATATAAATGTTATTGGTTATGTATTATTTCCATTTATTTATTTATTTTTAAAGATTTTATTTATTTATTTGACAGAGAGAGACATAGCAAGAGAGGGGACACAAGCAGGGGGAATGGGAGAGGGAGAAGCAGGCTTCCCGCTGAGCAGGGAGCCTGATGCGGGGCGCGATCTCAGGACCCTGGGGCCATGACCTGAGCCGAAGGCAGACGCTTAACAACTGAGCCACCCAGGTGCCCCTATTTCCTTTTTTTTAAAACTGCAATTATTTTTATGATTCAATCTTATAACGTGTACATCTTGTCACTACTTCTAATTGAGAACCTGACTTTTTCTTTAGGAGATATTCTTTGAGAAACAACTAAAATGTTGTATAACAGTGTTCTTTTCATTTTCTCGTTGGAAGTCATTCATGTTCCTGGCTAAAGAGGACATCCATATTTTCCATATTAATAGTTTTGGATAAGATGCTATTTCTTTTCTATTGAAAGAATGCCAGCCCTAACTGAAGCTTAAGAAAGAAGTTACCTAAGAAAAAAAAAGAAAAAATATGCAGTGCTATTGTATGGCCAGAATAGTAAAGTAGTGAAGTATTGTCACACAAACCTAATTTTCTTGCGTGTAACTCTTGAATAAAACAAACAAAAAAATGTGTTTGTTATTCTATGTTTGATGACCATGTAGTAATGGAGATCCCAGAAACAACTGTGAATTTCATTTATTGAATCTGAGCAAATAAACTGCAAAGATGGTAATATAGCCAACCGTTCTCCATCCTCAATCCACTAAATTAGGGAAGCAGAAATAAAGCTATTGCATTGTGAAGGCCTCAGTGTGATGCCTGTTGTTCTTCAGCCAATGTGCTTAAAAAGACATTTGCCAGTAGTATGAAGGAAAACATTAACTATTTTTTTTTTTTTTTGCATTAGAGAAAATCTCATCACTAATGTTTACCTTTCAGGATCAAACTGGTTTTTACAATTTTGTTTATAGCAAAATTTGGCTTTTCTTCGTGGTGAAAATATGAACGAAGCAGTATTTAAATGAACAAAAGAAAAAAAAACAAGAAAAAAAGAAACTGATTCAGAATTTAATAAAGAAAAGAAAAAATTTAACTTATTTATATTTTAATTCCACTTACCTATCAACATCAATGTTTCAGAAAGTTCAAGGAGGATAAGGATTTTGAAATGGTCATTGTCTTTGCTCACTTACTGTGCTTGTAATTAATTTTAGAATTTGGTAATAAGCGATGCCCTTAATATAAGCTATTACTTGGTGAAGAAAAACAATGTAAGAGATTTGAATAAAAGTAATATTGGGTAAAGTCTTTGATTATGTGGCCACTGGAGACTTTTTTAAAGATTTTATTTATTTATTTGAGAGAGAGTGACAGAGAGCATGAAAGCAGGGGGTGGGGGCAGAGGGAGAAGCAGACTCCCCACTGAGCAGGGAGCCCGATGAGGGGCTCGATTCCAGGACTCCAGGATCATGACCGAGCCGAAGGCAGATGCCTAAGAGACTGAGCCACCCAGGCGCCCCTGAGCCTGTTTTTAAAGAGGAGAGATTTCACAATATTTCAGTTTTAGATCAATATAAACTCGTTTATAGTCATTTAGAAATGGCCATGATTTACCCTGGTAAGTGCTGTAAAAGACACAAGTGATACCGAAGAGACTGTCTGCCATGGAGTTCATCAGAGCTCAGGTGTCAAGCCCTGCCCCATCCATCTGCCAGTTACTCAGTCAGCCAGACTAATTCATTGTTATGAGCCCCTCAACGTCTCTGTGCTATCATTTGTTTTTAAGGTATTATGAAATAATTATACGTGTAAGTACAAAATATATGCTAAGGTATTAGAGGAGCTTGGAATACATCATCTTTGAAACAATTCTTACATTTTGTGACTAAAAATGTCACATAATCCAAACTTTTCCCCAAATCCAATTCAAATAGCTGTGTTTTCTTATATTTGATTTTTATAATAGAAAGGTCCCATGGAATGATAGCTACCACATTATTTTAACTCTGTCTATTGATTCTGGAGATCTTATTTCTAGAATCCTTAACATGTCAGTCTGTGTGTGTGTGTGTGTGTGTGTGTGTGTGTGTGTGTGTGTATGATCGCTGTTCTTAAGATGGATTTACCTTACAGAACCAGATGGGAAAGTCTAATATCAAATTAAAATTTTATGAAAACATACATTTTCCACTTCTGCCTGGGGAAACATGATCGGCAGGGCCCCAGACGGTAATGGTATCAAGTGACTATATCTAAAGCCCTTTGAAATAGTCTCTACACATTGAAGTCAAGCTTAACACTTTCACGAAAGGGCTGATAGACATTAGGTTTTCAAAATATCTTTCCTTTGCCTCTCCAAACTACAAAATAGTTTTTTCACATTTAGCAAAAATTGTGTAGTGAGCTCAAGCATTTTGTTTATAAAGAGAGCTGCGTCCAAAATTATGTGGTTATTACTATATTCACCTTTTTATATTTTCTGTCACAGTCAAAGTTATTCCTACATCTGCTTGGAGTTTGGGTAAAGAGAATTATTAGAGAAAAAAAAAATCCAAAGGGAAAACCGAACAAACACACACACTTCATAGAAAGAAAATTTCTTGCCAAGTAAAGCTATTGGAATCTAAAGTGACTTGGACAGGAGTACTTGCAACTAAGCATTTCTTTTTTCCTTTCAGGTAGAGAATTGCAGATTTTATTTGAAATATTAGAAATCTAAAAAGAACTGGCCACATAATCTACTATACATTTCCCAAATTTCTCCCAAGCCAAACAAATTAATTCCAAATAATATTTTCATCCAAAGGACAATAAATATTTTCACTGTTAAATTCATTTTCAACAGTTCAAAAAGCCTCCAACTTGTTGGCTTCGTAAATTGACAACTCACTCTCTATACTCATTTCTAGGATTTTAGCTCAAATGCATAAACTTGATGAGAGACTATGTGAAGTTCTTGGCTTTTTAAGATTTTATTAATGGTCAACTAATTGCACTGCTTTTAACCTATGCACTCTGTGAATATTAGAGAAAGTGCCCCAAAGTCATTTTAAATATACACCTCACTCTTTACTAAATTCTTAGAAGGACAATGACCTAAATTCACACTTCAAAAAGAATGCCTTCTGTAAATAATCCAAAAAGAAAAAGAAGCACATTTTTAAAGTGAAAATTTCTTCAGAACCTTTCAATATCCTTTCAATAGCCTTACCTAAGGGATTCTTAAAATTTAGAATCAACCAGGAAGCTTGTCGAAATTTCATGTTCCTGAGCGTTAATTTTTTGAGATTCTGACTTGGTAGGTTTGAGACAGAGTCCAGGGATCCGCGCTTTCATCCTGGCTCCAGCACGACGATCATTCAGATTGCCCAACCACAGCACTCTGAGCCAATGTGCTCTATCTGTTTAATTGAATTGTGATTCCTGATCTCAACTGTAATCTTTTCCCTTGTGCTTCCTGGGAAAGCAGGGCCTACAGCAGAGGTCTTCAAAAGTCTGTCTTTCTTTCTTTCTTTCTTTCTTTCTTTCTTTCTTTCTTTCTTTCTTTTTCTTTCTTTCTTTTATCTTTATTCTAATCTGTCGTTAACGAGTTACTTAAGGTTGAAGGGTTGAGAATAGCATAGAATTTCAGTCTGTCACCTCTGAAATATAGCCTTGTTGTCCTTTAAAATTTAGAACTTTCCATAGCCTATGAGAAGGGAGAGAAAAAAAGAGAAACCTTGAATTTACACTCTGCCAATTGGCTGCTATGCCAATGTGGGGACAGTAACAAAAAACCTGCATCATTTTCTTTCCATTTTCACCAGATGGAATCGATCATAACAATCCATTTGAAAAGCCCCTCAGGCTGGGTGGAGTGTGCTGTAGAGAAGCTCGGCTCCCAGTGTTGACAGTATTCCTATTTGTAGGTATTGCTTCTATCTCTTAGGAAACTTAGAGACATCATTGTAAAAGGCATTTATTAGTCTTTACTGTTAATCCATTTTGCTCATTTCTTTGTTATCATGAGCTTATTCCCTGGGCATAGAGAAAGGAAATTTACTCTTTTTCCAACTGGTCTAGCACAGCAGATGCTTTGGCACACTCAACAGATTTCAACTGCAGGTGGGATGCTACTTTGGGTCCCCCAAACCCAGCACATTTCTTGGCAAAAGCGTTATCCTCAGTCATAGTTTGAATAAATGGAGAGAAACACCCCTTCCAAAGAACTCATTCTAAATGGCTGGATAAGCAGTTATGTAAACAAGCTTAGTACAAGATACAATGGGGTGTATGGCAGGAGGCAGTGGTGAGTGTCAAGGGGCTCAGATGAAGGAAAGAAAGGGACAAAAGGCAAAATAGAGAAGGAGAGAGGGAGGGAAGGAAGAAGTTCAGAGAAAGAGATTGTGGTTTGAGCTCATGATGGGAGAACAGTAATGGATTTGCAGAAAAAGGGACATTTAAGGCCCCTCCTAAAGCCTTCTGACGTGGGGGTGTGAAAGCGGAATGTATTGAGTAGTGAGTGTTGAGACTGGGTCTTATAAAGGGTGCTGTTAGAATTATTGCTGATGAACACCTCATCAGATACTGTATTCAGTTAATCTGTATTTGGCCAATAGAAGTTCTTTAGGGCATGAAATATGGTTTGGAAGGAGCCAGAGAACATTCAATAAAACAGCTTGCATTGAGCACCTCGGGAGCTTGTTATAAAGGACAAAGATCCCTTTCTTCTTTAATATTTTGAAGTAGATGATGATAAAAACTCAAATTTATTAGCTGTGGTAGGTTTTTTTGTTTTGTTTTGGTTTGGTTTGGTTTGTTTTTTTTTTTAGAAGATGATGCTCAGAGTTTGTCCTCATCAGTTATACCACTCTTGACTTAAAATGTGCAATCTTTACAGTATGTGACAACAATTGGAATGGCATCATGTCTTACCATTTAAGTAGATGATTCCATATACTTCTGATATTTCTATCAAATCTCTTTAAGTGATATTATCTCCTTTTTAGGAAGATTCTACGAGGATGAGTTCCATGGGGAGATGGGGGAGGGCTGGGCTTGAGGAAGGGGAATGGTACTAAGAGATCATAGATTTCAGTTCAGAAGGAGTAAACCAATAAGAAATGCCCCTCAGATCAGAGAGAACATGTAAGAAACTATGGGCCCCTTGTAACATCTAAATGTTTCTCTCATATTTTGCCTACCTAATCACTTAAAACACTAAGTCACGAAGTTTTCTTTACTGTCTAGTCAAAAACGTAAAAAGCAAACCAAGCTAATCTCTGGCAGGGAAGGCTTTTAGAAGAGCGTTTGAGAATTTACATATTTCTACTCTTCAGTTATTTAGCATTCAGGAAAGGGACACATATCCTGGTAAAACTGGCATAAATGTCACAATCAATTGATCCTTTTGTGGTTTCTGTAAGAAAGGAAAAAGGCATTACAGAATATCTCCCCCCACCGAAAAAGAAAAAGGTTTTGTGTCATTTTTAGCATTTGTGCATATTTAATTTACACTAATAATGAACTTACTTTATTTCTCTGGATGGAAATGTCAGATAATCTTTTTTTATAATGTGAGAAAACCTGATAGATTGCATGTGGAATAAGAAATCTGGCCTCCATCAAGTTATTTCTAGTTATTGTAATTTTTGGACAACTGTTTTTTCTCTTAGCTTTTCAAATTCCCATACCCAAGGAGAAAAGGATCTTGAGTGATGGCCAAGAGCTCACCATGTCTCAGGGGCACCTGGGTGGCTCAGTTGTTAGGTTTCTGCCTTCCACCGAGGTCATGATCCTGGGTTCCTGGGATTGAACCCTTCATCAGGCTCCCTGCTAAGCTGGGAGTCTGCTTCTCCCTCTCCCACTCCCCCTGCTTGTGTTCCCTCTCTTGCTGTCTCTCTCTGTCAAATAAATAAAATCTTTTTTTTTAAAAAAAGAGCTCACCATGTCTCTATACTGTCCTGTATTCCACCTTCTTCTCCACCCCAGCCATCTGGAGAATAAATGCACAGAAGTCAAGGCCATACAGACAATTTCTTTGAGACATGTTTTTCCTCCTGTAACAATGCCAGTCCACATGGAAGACACCCTTTTTCCTAGATCAGAGTTAGACATCAAAGACCAACAACACGGAAGGCAGCCTGAGATTTCCCTAAGCCCACATCCAAATCTTATTTTTTTTTCTATTATATGTTACCAGAAAACTGAAAATAGTGAGCCCTAGGCCTGTTTTTGGCAGGGAAAATTTTATCCTGTGTCATCCTACAAATCTGTCAACTAGCAAAAAAGGTAGACTAACAAGTGAAAGTGGCCTTGTGGAAAAGAAAGAGACAGACAGAGAGAGGAGGAAAAAAAGAAAGAGAAGTGAGTTTATTAGGAGACTCAAAGTCCTAAGTGACAGAGGAAAACCATCCCCAACAATTCAGTCCCGTAAGTGCCTGCCCATCCAGCAAAGATTTATTAAATTACTTGTATGTGCCAAGAGCTACTCAAGGCCCTGGAGATAGGGCATTGAACATGAAAGACTAAAATATCTCCTTCCATAGAACTCCTATTCTATTAAGGATAAAACACTAAGAGAATGTGAATAAATAAAATATATATGTTAGGTAGAGACAAATGGGGAGGGCAGTGGGAAAGGATGTGTGAAAAGGTTTCAAAAATCAGTTAAAGGAGGGATTTGGAGTCCACAATGGTAGAGGAGTAGGAGACCTTAGGTTCATCTGGTCCCTGGAATTCAGCTAGATAGCTATCAAATCATTCTGAACACCTTTGAAATCAACCGGAGATCTAAGAATAGCTGCAACTCTACAAATAGAAAAACGACCACTTTCTGCAAGGTAGGAAGTGCAGAGAAGTGAATCCAAGGCAATATATGGGAAGATAAATGGCAGGGAGAGGGAACCTCTGTTAGTGGCTACAGGAAAGTGATATAGCAGTGGAGTGCAAAATCAGAACTTTTAGAAGTCTGCTCTGGTGAGGGATGTCCCTGCTTGAAAGATGCTCACGTGGTGAAACTGAGTGGAATCCTAGGTGGAACAGTGTGTTTCAGGATCCTCAGGGTCACAGGAAGAGCAGGGGTGCCTGACTGTAGCAGAGCTCCCAAGCATCAGAGTGGGGAAGCTGGCTGCAGTCAGCAAGCCCAGGAATGGGCTTTCGGCTTGGGATTGCCATATACCATGAACCAAGGCACAGTCAGGTGACCACTTTCTGAGCAGGGACCCAGCAAGGGGCAGAACCCTCCAGACTGACCCCTGCCCCATTCTTCCTCCAGGAGGAGGGGCAGGAATTTGCAGGATTTAGAGACTTGAAGTGGGGTCATGTGCCTGAGATAGAAACACTCTGTCACAGGCTGGGTGAACACAGAGTGCAGATGGAGACCAGGGAGACAGGAGTGATGGACTGCTTTTCCCTGATGACTCACTGAGGAGTGGGGCCTCTAGCTGTCACCTCCGGGGCTGGAGACTGGGAGGCTGCATTTTCATTTTCATCCTCTAAAGCTTCGCAGACAGCCCTCAGGGAACAAAAGCCACATGGAGCTGTCCAGAGCAGACTACTTAGCCTGACCCACCCTGGCAAGGGCCGTGCAATTCCACCTCAGGCAAAGACACTTGAGAATCAACACAGTAGGCCCCTTTACCAGAAGATCAGCAAGAACATCCAGGCTAAGACCAAGTTTTTTTAAATCTTTTTTTAATTTTCATCTTTGCAGTTACATTCTATCTGTTCAATGTATTTAATTATATATATATAATCACAATTTTGAAATGTAGTCTCTTCTAACAAACTGACCAAAATATATTCAGGATATAGTTTATTGCTCTGTTCGGTTCTCTTAGCTGTTTATATTCCTTTTTTTTCCTCTTAATTTTCATTTTTACAGTTACATTCTATTCTTTCATTGTATTTAATTTTATTTTGGTACATATATAAGTTTTCCTTTCTTTACAATTTTGGAATCTACTTTTCCAAAAAACAGACCAAAATACACACAGAATCCAGGGTATTGCTCTATTCCGTTCACCTGCCTGATTATATTCTCTTTCTCTTTTTCATTTTTTTTTTCTAGTTTTGGATCTCTTCTGATTTGTTTAGTATATATTTCTCTGGGGTCATTGTTGACATTTTAGTATTTTGTTCTCTCATTCATCTATTCCTCATGGGACAGGATGACAAGAAGGAAAGACTGAACTTAAAAGAGAGAACAGGAGGCAGTACTGACTGCCAGGGACCTAATCAGTATAGATATAAGTGAGATGTTGGAACTAGAGTTCAGAATAACGATTATAAAGATACTACCTGTGCTTGAAAAAATCATAGAAGACGCTAGAGGATCCCTTCCTGGAAAAATAAAAGAACTAAAATCTAATCAAGTCAAAATAAAAAAGGCAAATAATGAGATGCAAACAAAAATGGAGGCTCTCACCGCTAGGGTAAATGAGGCAGAAGAGAAAATTAGTGATATAGAAGACCAAATGATGGAGAATAAAGAATCTGAGAAAAAGAGGGATAAACAACTACTGGATCATGAGGGAGAATTTGAGAGATAAGTGATACTATAAAGTGAAACAATATTAGAATAATTTGGATCCCAGAAAAAGAGGAAAAAGAGAGAGAAAGAGAGGGGAAGAAGGTATATTTGAGCAAATCATAGTGGAGATCTTCCCTAACCTGGGGAAGGAACCAGGCATTCAAGTTCAGGAAGCACAGAGAACCCCTCTCAAAATCAATAAAAATAGGTCAACACCCGACATATAATAGTGAAACTTACAAATCTTGGAGACAAAGAGAAAATCGTTAAAGCAGCCCAGGACAAGAGGTCTGTGAGCTACAAGAGTAGACACATTAGATTGGCAGCAGACCTATCTACAAAGACCTGGCAGGCCAGAAAGGACGGGCATGATATACTCAAGGTGCTAAATGAGAAAAATAGCAGCCAAGAATACTTTATCCAGCTAGGATGTCATTCAAAATAGAAGGAGAGATAAAAAGCTTCCAGGACAAACAGAAACTAAAAGAAGTTTTGATCACTAAACCAGCCTTACAAGAAATATTAAGAGATCCTTTAATTAAAGAGAGAGCCCCAAAATAACAGAGATCAGGAAGGAACAGAGACAATATACAAAAACAGTGACTTCACAGGTAATACAATGGTACTAAATTCATATCTTTCAATAGTTATTCTGAATGTAAATGGGCTAAATGCCCCAATCAAAAGACACAGAGTATCAGATTGGTTAAAAAAGCAAGACCCACTGATATGCTGTCTGCATGAGACTCATTTTAGACCCAAAGTCGCCTCCAGATTGAAAGTGAGGGGGTGGAAAACAATTTATCATGCTAATGGACATCAAAAGAAAGCTGGGGTATCAATCCTCATATCAGACAAATTAGATTTTAAACCAAAGATTGTAATAACTGAGGAAGGACACTATATTATAATTAAAGGGTCCATACAACAAGAAGATCTAATAATTGTAAATGTTTATGCCCCTAACATGGGAGCAGACAATTATATAAACCAATTAATAACAAAAATTAAAGAAACACATCAATAATAAAACAATAATAGTAGGGGACATTAACACTCCACTCACTGCAATGGACAGATCATCTAGGTAGAAGATCAACAAGGAAACAAGGGCTTTGAATGACATACTGAACCAGATGGACTTCATAGATAAATTCAGAGGACTCCAGCAACAGAATACACATTCTTCTCCAGTGCACATGGAACATTCTCCAGAATAGATCACATTCTGGGTCACAAATCAGGCCTCAACTAGATTGGAATCTTCCCTGAATATTTTCAGAACACAATGCTTTGAAACTGGAACTCAATCACAAGGGGAAATTTAGAAATAACTCAAATATATGGAGGCTAAAAAGTATCCTACTAAAGAACAAATGGATCAGCCAGGAAATAAAAAAAAAAGAATTTTAAAAATTCATGGAAACAAATGAAAATGAACACAACTGTTCAAAACCTTTGGGATGCAGCAAAGGCAGTCCTAAGAGGGAAGTATATAGCAATACAAGCCTTTCTCAAGAAACAAGAAAGGTCTCAAATACACCCTAACCTGACACCTAAAGGAGCTGGAGAAAGAAGAGCAAATGAAGCCTAAACCCAGCAGGAGAGGAGAATTAATAAAGATTAGAGCAGAAATCAATGAAATAGAAACCAAAAGAACAGTAGAACAGATCAGCAAAAGTAGGAGCTGGTTCTTTGAAAGAATTAATAAGATTGCTAAACCCCTGGCCAGGCTTATCAAAAAGAAAAGAGAAAGGACCCAAATTAATAAAATAATGAATGAAAAAGGAGAGATCACAACCAACACCAAAGAAATAAAATTATAAGAACATATTGTGAGCAATTATATGCTAACAAATTTGGCAATTGTGAAGAAATGGAGGCATTCCTAGAGACCTATAGACTGAACTGAAACAAGAAGAAATAGAAAACTGGAACAGACATATAACTGTCAAGGAAATTGAAGCAGTAATCAAATATCTCCTAACAAATAAGAGTCCAAGGCAGGGTGGCTTCCCAGGGGAATTGTACCAAACATTTAAAGAAGAATACCTATTCTTCTGAAGCTCTTTCAAAAAATCAAAATGGAAGGAAAACTTCCAAACTCTTTCTATGAGGCCAGTATTACCTTGATCCCAAAAACAAAGACCCCACGAAAAAGGAGAATTATAGACCAAAATCCCTGATGAACATGGATGCAAAAATTCTCACCAAAATACTAGCCAATATGAAACAACAGACATTAAAAGGATTATTCACCATGACCAACTGGGATTTATACCTGTGCTGCAAGTTGGTTCAACATCCACAAATCAATCAATGTGATACCTATATAAATAAAAAGACAAGAACCATATGATTCTCTCAACAATGCAGAAAAAGCATTTGACAATATACAGCATCCTTTCTTGATTAAAACTCTTCACGGTGTAGGGATAGAGATAACAAATCTCAATATCATAAAAGCCATCTATGAAAAACCCACAGCAAATATCATTCTCAATGGGGAAAAACTGAGAGCTTTTCCCCTAAGGTCAAGAACACGGCAGAGATGTCCAATCTCACAACTGCTGTTCAACATATGCCTTAGCAGACAACAAAAAGAAATCAAAAGCATCTGAATTGGCAAAGAAGAAGTCAAACTCTCACTCTTCATAGATGACATGATACTCTATGTGGAAAACCCAAACGACTCCACCCCAAAACTGCTAGAACTCATACAGGAATTCAGCAAAGTGGCAGGATATAAAATCAATGCACAGAAATCAGTTCCATTTCTATGCAATAACAATGAGACAGAAGAAAGAGAAATTAAGGAGTCAATTCCATTTACAATTGCACCAAAAACCATAAGATACCTAGTAATAAACCTAACCAAAGGGGTTGAAGATCTGTACTCTAAAAACTACAGAACATTTATGAAAGAAATTGAGGAAGTCACAAAGAAATGGAAAAAAGTTCCATGTTCATGGATTGGAAGAACAAATATTGTTAAAATGTCTATGCTGCCTAGAGCAATCTATACATTCAATGCAATCCCTATGAAAATACCATCAACTTTTTTCACAGAACTGGAACAAATAATCCTAAAATTTGTATGGCACCAGAAAAGACTCCCAAATACCCAAACGAATGTTGAAAAAGAAGACCAAAGCTGATGGCATCACAATTCCAGACTTCGAGCTCTATTACAAAGCTGTAATCATCAAGACAGTATGGTACTGGCACAAAACACACACATAGATCAATGGAACAGAATAGAGAGCCCAGAAATGGACCCTCCAATCTATGGTCAACCAATCTTCGACTAAGCAGGAAAGAATATCCAATGGAAGAAAGACAGTCTCTTCAACAAATGGGGTCAGGAAAATTGGACAGCCACATGCAGAAGAATGAAACTGGACCATTTCCTTACACCATACACAAAAAATACACTCAAAATAGATGAATGACCTAAATGCGAGACAGGAATCCATCTGAATCCTAGAGGATTTTGCGACCTTGCCCCCAGCAACTTCTTTGAATTTTAAAAACAAAACAGAGGATCATAGGGGAAGATAGAAAAAAATAAAACAAAATGAAATCAGAGAGGGAGACAAAACATAAGAGACTCTTAATCATAGGAAACAAACTGAGGGTTGCTGGAGGGGAGGTGGGTGGGAGGATGGGGTAACTGGGTGATGGGCATTAAGGAGGGAACATGATGTGATGGGCACTGGGTGTTATATAAGATTGATGAATCACTAACCTCTACCTCTGAAATTAATAATACATTATATGTTAATTAATTGAATTTAAATTTTAAAAAATCAGTTAAAGGAATTTAAGTAAGGTGACATTTTATAAGGATCTGCATGAGGCAAAGTCCCCTCAATCAATTTGTGGTTCTTTGAGTTACAACAAAAATCAACTCTGGCTAATTTAAATATAAAAGGAGATTCATTAGAAAGGTAGCAGGGTTATTTGCATAAGCAAGGAAGTGAAAACCAACAAGCAAATATGCAACAACCAAAACCAAAACAAAGAGATATTTTACAGCTTTAGAAGGAAACTGCTTAAGAGATACCCACAGGCTTCCCAGGAATCCCCGCCCCCCACTCCCTGACCCTAACCATGGGAGTTCATGGACTCTGTCTTTAGTTCACTGCCTGCAGTGCCTTATTCATCTCTGTTTCTCTTTTGAAGGTTTCATATTCCTGGGGAAGAGAATATTACTGACTCATCTCAGATTATAATAAAATCAACTGTGCCCAGATGAGGCAGAGGGAGTATATATTCTGGGGGTGGGGATATTCTATAGGGGTGAGGTCATTGAAAATGGTTAAGTGTTATGGACTAGGCGTTTGAATTAAGCAAAGAGAGGAGCCAGTTTGTATGTACAAAACATGTAACATGTTTTTTCTTAAGAGTATAAGAATGGAGAAGAATTTAAGGGATTGTTTTCTGCCTGGGGTGTCCCTCTAAGTGTCTCTGAGTGGCCTTCAGGTGTGATAAAGCTACTAGAGATTAAGTGAACAGTTGAAACCATTGACTGGGGAGAGATGATGAAAGGGGCAAGAACCCAGGAAGAATCGAAGGTCAATTTTGCTTCCTTTGCAGGGTGGCATGTGTCTAGCTATGCTCCATGCAATTACCTGGAGTACCTGTATGTCTGTTTTCTACTCATCAAGGGGGCCCAATAGGAAGAATACTGACATAGACAATTAACCTACCTGGTGATCCCAATGTCTAGCACTGTGACCTTGAATCAATTAAAAAGCACAGAATCTCAACACCCAAAAGACTGGGGCCTTATTTAGTACAATTTTCTTGACTCAGAGGGGTATCAAAGATCAAAGACGTAATCATTCAGCCAGACACTGATTTGGCAGTATCCAACTGTGACTATAACACAGACCTCTTTATTCCCCACTGGGTGCTCTTTCTGCTCTATAAAACCACCTGGTTAGGAAACCCTGCTTCATTTTCTTCTTTTCAAAAATGGGTATTAATGTCTATTGAATAGTTCATAGTCTTTTTGGATTAGACAGATCTGGGTTTAAGTCTCAACTACAGAATTTACAATCTGTGTGCAATTTGGCTGGTTAGTATAAATTTTCTGAGTTTCAAATTCCTGGTTTGTAAAATTAAAATAGGGTTTACTTCATGGAATTCTTGTGATTATTAAAGGAGATAATTATATAGATTTTGAGTAAAACTGTTGATTTAAAAAAAATAACCTATTTAGGTTGATTGTAAAAATTCAATTATTTATTTTATCAATGTTGTTTATGTCTGTTGCCACAGCTTAGGTTATGTATGGTCTTCTGTGAGGAAGACAGAGAAGGAAAAGGGTTGGGGGAAGGAAGCCATCACCAAAGCTTACATTCCAGATGAATAATCCAAACTTCCAGCTTTGTCCTCACTCTAAACTTCAGAGGAAAAAATTATGAGTGAGAGAGAATTCTTTTATCTTAAGGTAAATATTCTCATCCTCTCAGGGAGGGAGATCTTGGACTCATGCTATTGGAATTTGCGTATCGAATGCTTCAGCTCAGCAGGTGCTGTATGGGTTTACTTGAGAAACAAAGAAAGCATTTTACTTCTACAGTAAAAGAATTATTTAGAACCTGACAGACTGCTGCCTGATACTTCATCTCTGAAGAGAGAATTAGATACAGTTTAGAAAAAGTACAAAACTGAAAGTCTACTCTGGTACTAAGAGTAGAGACATCTATCATGGTTACAAATAGCACTGAAGTGTATCTCCAATTGTTTTTTCATGGTTTAAGTGAAATCTAAGTCTACTTCTTTCTTATGTCTGGGGAAGGATAAAGAAAGCCTAGAGATAAAGGCAAACTCGTAATGGTTGTCCTGTTTGAAATTGAGAATATTTAAAAATATAGCTATTTCAAAAAGATAAGCTAAAATTGCTCTAGAATTACTTTCTGGCATTTGTTAGCATACTTTTAGGTGTATTTTTTTAAGCGGTTACCTTTTTAACCTAATAACTCAAATAGTGGATTGAGACAAATAGAACACAGTAAAAAGGTTTTTTGGGGGAAAGAAAGGACAGCCTTAGAAATAGCTGAGGCAGCACTAGTAATGCTCAGGGAAACTCCTAACTTAGCAAGAGCTGGAAGGGCAATGAAAATGGTCATCAGTTGGGAGTTAGAAGTGGTTATCCAGACTATGATCGTAAAGCAACTTTCCCCTGACAGCCATTTAAAATCCATATCTGGAAAATAACTTAAGTGGGTATATTAGCTTCTGAGAGTGTGGTGATTTATTTACATTGATGGCATTCTTCCCCGCTAAAGAGTTAGATGTCTACTTAGGAGGCACTGCCTCTCACTGAAATGATCTAAATTGTGATATCTAAGCCATGACCAAGAGGTTTAGTAAATGGCATTTGATTGCCTGTTCTTTTGATTAAAAACAAAAACAAAAACCAAGCCCTGCTTAGAGCAAGTCTTGGTTCAGAATTTGAACCACTTCTTGACATTTTCAAGGCTAAGGCATTTGAACACCTCTTTATACTTCCTAATATCCATGAAGTCATCATACTTGTAATTTCCATCTTAGACAAATAAAGGTCATTGTTTTCTTAGACCAATAAAAGTTTAATAATAAACTTAGAAAGAAGAGGGATGTATTCAAGACTAAAGGCCATTTAAAAAAATAAAACAGTGAAATGAAACCTTTATACCAGAATTTTTCTGTGAAAATGCCAAGGAATAGAAATGGGAAGCCAGATAGAACTTTTTTTTCTTTCCAGTGAGTTGACAAATCTAAAAAGTGACTGCAGAATCTTGGAAACATTAGTCCAACTAACCAAAGAGAAGAAAAGCCATGTTCCTATCAACAAAATGTTCAGGTCCCATAGGAATGGCTCAGATTTTAAGTCCATGTATTTGTCCGTGGGAATAGAACTACTTAAAAGAATTAACACTGGCCAAATTTGATTAGCAGAACAGTGATCTCTCCAATCCTCGCCCTCATCTTTTCCCAGCGCTATTTAAAACTGAATTGATATAGAGTGGGAATCCACATGGCAACACCCAAAGGAGAATGGAATACCAATCTCTGAATTGGGTTATTTCAAGCCAGAGACTCTACCAGTCTCTGAGGGACTTTCAAATGAAAGCTTCTTGAGGTATTACCCAGCACAAATTTTTCGATGATATATTGGCCCACAAAGCAAAACAACTCACCCAAGAACTAACTCTGGAAACCTGATAGGGACAGTGTTGCCAGTGGTTGAGAATGTAGGCTATGGACCCTATCTTTATAGAGACCTCCAAATATAGTTATTCTGAGGTACTGGGCATTGGTACCTCAACACAGCAGTTTTTGGGAGACGTGATTCAAGCCATAACAGGGTATAAGAGAGGGAACAGAAAGACAAGTTTGTTTTAGCCAGATTAACTGAAGCTTGCACTGGGCCTCCAGGTAGAGGTGGAGATGGGGAGAAATGGACACATTTGGGTGGCATATTCTAGAAATTGCTGAAGAACTGGATGTGAGGGATGAAAGGAAAAGAAGAAGCAAAGATGCTCTCTAGGTTTCTGTCTTGGGAAATCTCTGGATGCCATTTATTAGTTGTGCAAATCTGGGCAAGTTACCTTATCTCTTTGTTTCTCAGTTTCTTCATTTGTAATTTTATGATATATCTAAAGCATAGGGGAGTTGAGAGGACAAACTAGATTAAAATATGTATGAAGTACTGAATTACATGGTATTAGGTACTTATATATATGTATATGTGTACACATAGATAATATATAGTATTATATTGGGTATATATTGATTTTGATTAATTTTTGAAATTAATTTTTTTATAACATAATGATACCCAAGGGTATAATATCCAATCCAAGAAGTAGAACATTTCCAGTAACTTCCATCTACCTATTTCCTGGTCCCTATGCTGTCCTTCTGCTGGCCACTCCCACTATTGAAACCATTGTCCTGAATTTTGTGTTGATCATATTTGGTTTTATTTTCATATTTCAGACTCGTATATCATATATTTATGCAAAGCAATATATTTTTTATTTTACTTAATATTGAACTTTATAAAAAGTATATCACACTTGCTTTTTCCTTCAATGTTCTATTACCAAGTTTCATCCATGTTATTGTGTTTAGCCATAATTCACTCATCTTTTTTTAAAGATTTTATTTATTTATTTGAGAGAGAGAGAGCGTGCTACAGAGAGCACGAGGTGGGGGGGGCAATGGAGAGGGACAAGCAGGCTCCCTGCTGAGTAAGGACCCCCCCCCCCAAAGCAGAACCCTATCTCAGGACCCTGGGATCATGACCTGAGCCCAAGGCAGACTCTTAACTGATCTAGCCCCCCAAGTACCCCCATAACTCACTCATTTTTACTACAGTATAATATTCCATTGGGCACTATCTTTTATTGATTTTTCTATGGTTGCCCATTTGGGTTATTGCCAGTCTTTTTCTATTTTTGAAAGGCCTGTTCTGGATATTTTATGCACATCTCTCCTTGCATGTGTGGAAGGTTTGTGTTGGGTTTATCTTACTAATTAAAGTGTGAGCTGACTGGCAGCATGAGTCATCACCTGGAAGCTTGCCAGAAAATCTGGAATTTACTAATGTCTCTGCTATATTTACATGCATATTAAGGTTCAAGAAACACTGTAGAAAGGGAATTGCTGGGTTATAGGATATATGAACATTCAACTTTGCAAGATACTGCCAGATTGTTTACCTACGTAGTTGTACCAATTTACATTCACACCATTAATAAATAGGAATGGTTACATCTCCTCCAACACTTTAAATATCAGACTTAATTTTTGACAACTGAATAGTCAAAAATGATGTCTTTTTTAAAGGTTTTAATTTGTTTCCTTAATTTCTAATGAGTTGAACATCTCTTTTTTATGGAGTCACAGTGGTTTCTGTCAAATCCCTCTTCAGGATTTTGCCCATTTTAAAATTAGAACATCTGCCTTTTTCTGACTGATGTGGTGAGGTGTTTTATTTTATTCTCGTTATTAAGCCCTTCTCTTAGTTCCTGTCTATTCATTCATTTCCTTTTACAATATATTTTGATGAACAGAAGTTTCATATGACATAGTCAATTCATCAATCTCTTGCTTAATGATTTGTCTTTAGAAATTGATCCTGACTTTACATGAGAAATATATTCATCTATCTATTGTCCTAAACACTTAAAATTTTTGTGCTTGACATTGAAGTTCTTAATCTATTTGGAATTGATTTTTGTGTATGAAATAAAGAATTTAAGTTTATCTTTTTTCCTTGTGGGTTATTGATTTTTCCAGTTATTTTTGTTGACTGGCTCTTACTCTCCCTGAGATATGCAATGGTGTCTGTCACATATGAAATTTCCATATAAAGGTGAATATGGTTATACATTTTCTATTCTATCTTATTTTTCAGTTTTTCTATTCTTTTTCAGTACCACACTATCTTACTTATTACAAATTTATGTTGTCTCTTATTTGGGCAAGTCCTCCATCATTTTCCATCAGGCGTGCCCTTTTTATTCATGTTCCTTTGTTTTTCCACATTAATTTTAGAATCAGTTGTCAAGGTCAAAAAAGAAGGAAAAACTATGTTGGAAGATTCTTTTCTTTTTTTTTTTTTTAAAGATTTATTTATTTATTTATTTGAGAGAAAGAATAAGAGAGAGAGAGAGCACATGAGAGGGGGGAGGGTCAGAGGGAGAAGCAGACTCCCTGCTTCTCCGATGCGGGACTTGATCCCGGGACGCCAGGATCATGACCTGAGCCGAAGGCAGTCGCTTAACCAGCTGAGCCACCCAGGCGCCCTGGAAGATTCTTTTCTTCTTCTTCTACCTATCAATTGTCCTCTGTGTCTCCCCTGCCTACCCCCTGCAGGCAAGGGCACCTGGGAACTGTAGTTTGCTGAGTGTCATGCCTGGAATCACAGGATATAAAGATATGGCATTGGCTCTGAGATTCAATAAATAAATAAGTAGCACTGTTTCTTGTTTCTAATAATGTGTCTGTAGAATGTTTCATGTTTTCTATGTAGACAATCATATGATCTGCAAAAATATAGTTTTTTCCTCTTCTTTTAATTTTTAGTGCATTCCCTTTATCTTTCTTTTTCTATTGTGCTGCCAAGTTCTGTCAAAAACTATTGACTAGAAATAATGTCTTTTCTTTATTCTTATTTCTGTGTTTTAAAGGAAAGCCTCCTTATTTAAACTGAACACTAATTTCTAATTCAGTAACAGGATTGAAGGCTATAAATTATACTTGAATTACTAATATTGCAGATTCAAATTCATTGTGATTACATTGTTTTCACTATTATTTGTATTATATATATATATTTTAAAAGATTTTATTTATTTATTTGACAGAGAGAGAGACAGGGAGAGAGGGAACACAAGCAGGGGGAGTGGGAGAGGGAGAAGCAGGCTTCCCGCCGAGCAGGGAGCCTGACATGGGACTCGATCCCAGGACTCTGGGATCATGACCTGAGCAGAAAGCAGATGCTTAACAACAGAGCCACCCAGGCGCCCTGTATTATATTTTTAGTCTCTCTTCTGATTTCTTTTTTGACCCATAAAGAATTTTAGATTTGTTTTTTTAATTTCCAACTATATGTGAATTATCTCTCTTTTTTTTTTTTTTGGTCAACTGATAAATTTTGAGAATGGGACCTAAATGTTACCTATTCTTTGAAATTTGTTGAGACAAATTTGGCTTTGTGGCCAAATATAAAACTAATTTTTACAAATGTTCTCTTTGAACTTGAGAAGAATGTTAATTTTCTAATTTTTGGGTGTAGAATATATCTGTCCATTAATCAAAGTTGGACATTTTGTAGTTCTAATCTATATCTTTGCTGATTTTTTAATCTGCTTGAATATTAAAAATTTAAAAGAGTGTTTTGAACACTACCACAATGTTTTTAGATTTTTTTCAGTATCCTCCTATACTTACATTAATTTGGCATGGGTATTTTGATATTATTTCACTAGTATCAGATATATTTAAAACTATTATATTTTTCTATTGTACTATAACTTTAGGTTGTGACATTATGACATGGTGAAGCTTTTCATTGCTAATGATGCATTTTATCTTTTATCCTCTTTTTACATCTTATTTTTTCCTGTTATTATGAAAACTACATTCTTTAGTTGATAAATTTGTTGCAGTTGTGAGTGCTGATATACTGACACTCAATTCCAACATCTTACCTTTTGATTTCTGCCTGTCCCATTTAAAAAAAATGTTTCTCTTTTCTCCTTTTTCACTTTTAATTTTGATTTATTGAATCTTTAATTTTTTTTCCTTAGTCAACTTTTAAAATCTGTACTTGGCTTTTAATTTATACACTATGTTAATTTTTCTTACTCTTAAAATTTTACTATACAGAATTACCTTACACAAAATAAAATGAAATAATATGTTGAACCCCTGATGATAAAAGGGCTTAAAACATGTTCACTTATTTTACTTTTCCTAATTTATAAAATATACGCATATGTAGTAAATATATGATTTGTATTATCTTTTTAAAAATACACAAATAAGATATAATAATTATAATTTGATACTTAAAATGTTTTATTTGTCAAATATTTGTCATGTACTCTTTAATTTTCTTCTTATTCTGGGCACCTGGGTGGCTCAGTTGGTTCGGCAACTGCCTTCGGCTCAGGTCGTGATCCTGGAGTCCTGGGATCAAGTCCCGCATTGGGCTCTCTGCTCAGCGGGGAGTCTGTTTCTCCCTCTGACCCTCCCCCCTCTCATGTGCTCTCGCTTTCTCTCTCATTCTCGCTTTCTCAAACAAATAAATAAATAAAATCTTTAAAAAAAATTTTTTTCTCCTTATTCTTTAAACAATTCTTCTGAGATCATCTTCCTCTTAAAGATCATTCTTTAAAATTTCCTAGGTGGTAAAGTCTAATGTGTCTTTATTCTGAAATTGTTAAAAAATGATGTTTGCAAATACACAGCTGGTCCTTCAACAATGTGGAGGTTGGGACGCCAACTCTCTACACAGAGGAAATTCCACATATAACTGACTCCCCCAAAATCTAACTACTAATAGCTGAAACCTTACCAATAACATAAACAGTAAATTAACACATATTCTGTAGGTTACATACTGCTTTCTTATAATAAAGGAAGCTAGAAAAAAGAAAATGTTATTAAGAAAATCACAAGGAAGAGAAAATATATTTACAGTACTTGACTGTTTTATCAAAAAAATAAATAAATCTGTGCATAAGCGGACCCACACAGTTCAAACCCAAGTTGTTCCAGAGTCAACTGTATATTATCAGTTGTTTACTCAAAGTGCTTAAAGATGTTACAGCATTATCTCTTGTCTTCCTTGTGTGTGTGTGTGTATGTGTGTGTGTAAATCTGCTATCATTCCAACTGATGTTGCTTTGTGAGTCATTTTTTTTCCTGGATTAATGAATTCAGACTTTTTAATCAGCTCAGAAAAATTTTCAGCTATTACTTTTTTCAATATTTTCTCTCCTACATTCTCAATTCTTTATTGGTCTACATTTGGCCCTATATTAAAAATACTTATTCTACCTTCCTTAACTCTGAATCTCATTTTTTGTTTTCTATCTCTTTACCTTTTTTTGTAGCATTTTCCAAAACTTTTCCCCTTATATATCTTATAGGTCAGTAACTCTCTAACTGTACTTAATCAGTTATTTATCTATTCATTAAGTTGTTTTTTATCAAGAGTATTTTTTATTGCTAAAACTCCACTTTTATTTCAATAATTATATATTACCTTTCTAAAATTACCATTTGTTTCTTTTTTTCCCAAATCTTTCCTGTTTATTCATTTTTTACAACCACATTTTTACCTTTTACAACCATAAAAATTGCCCCTCAAGGTGTATAATTCAGTGGGGTTTTTAATTATATTCACAGAGTTGTGGAGCAGTCCCAATATTTAATTTTAGATTTTTTTTTATCATGGCAAAAACACATAACATTGCATTTACCATCTTGACCATTTTTTAATGTACAATTCAGTATTGTTAAATATAATCACATTATTGTGCAACAGATCCCTAGAATATTTTTATCTTGCAACATTGAAACTCTATACCCATTAGACACTGATCACCTTTCACTTCTCCTCTCTGGACTTGCTAACCAGGTTTCTGCTTTCTGTTTTGTATGATTTTTGACTATTTTAGATATTTCTTATGAGTGGAATCATACTTCATATGCCCTTTTGTGACTGGTTTATTTCAACTAGGATAATATCCTCTAGGTTCTTCCATGTTGTAGCATGTGACAGGATTTCCTTCCTTTTTAAGGCTATAAAATATCCATTGTGTGTATAATCACATTTTCTTTAACCATTCATCTGTTGATGAACATTTGGGTTGCTTCCTCTTCTTTACTATTGTGAATAATGCTGCAGTGAAGATAGGTGCACAGGTATCTCTTCAAGATCCTGCTCTGAGTTCTTCTGGATATATCCCCAGGATTACTGGATATATGGTAATTTTATTTTTAACTTTATGAGGAACCTCCATATTGTTTTTGATAATGGCTGCATCTTTTTACATTTCTACCAACAGAGTGCACAGGTTCCAACTTCTCTACATCTTTGACAACACTTATTATTTTCTGTTCTTTTAATAGTGACCCTCCTGATGGAAGTGAGGTGGTATCTCATGTGATTTTGATTTGTATTTCCCTAATGATTAGTGATTTTGAGCATTGTTTCATGTGCTTATTGGTTATTTGTATGTCTTCTTTGGAGAAGTGTTTCTTCCCTTGCCCATTTTTTAATTGGGTTATTTGAGATTTTATTGTTTTCATTTTTGTTGAGTTGCAGAAGTTCTTTATGTATGCTAGATATTAACCCCCTATCAGACATATGACTTGCAATTATTTTCTCCCAATCCATAGGTGTCTTTCACTCTGTTGATTGTTTCTTTTGACATGCAGAAATTTTTAAGTTTGATGTAGTCCCATTGGTCTATTTTTTATTTTGGTATCTGCTTTTGTTGTCACACTTAAGAAATCAATGATTCTTAAAATATCTGCACTACTTAGAATATTGATTATTGAAACAAAAATATTTGTCTTCATATATTCAAAAACAAAAACCAACCAAATAGATATAAATTAGTAAGATAAAGAACATGGGTTTTTGGAATGTTTTAAGGGACTTTTTTTTTTAAAGAGTTTTTATTTATTTATTTGAGAGAGAGAGAGTTAGAAAGAGGGAACAAGAGAGGAGGGAGGGTCAGAGGGAAAAGCAGACTCCCTGCTGTGCAGTGAGCCTGATGTGGGACTCGATCCCGGGACTCCAGTATCATGACCTGAGCTGAAGGCAGATGCTCAACCAGCTGAGTCACCCAGGTGCCCCTTTAAGGGACTTTCTATGGTTTAATTCACTGTTCAACATTTTGTGTAAAGTCATTACAGTGGTTGACTATATCATTATTCAACCAATATTTTTTCCATTTTATATCACAAAGTACTATGAGCAAGAGCACTGATCTTAGGAGAAACTTCAACAATAAAAGCAACAGCAACAAAACTCTTATGAGTGAGCCTCATGTCTCATTTTAATAGCAATATAATATTAACAGGTAGTTTTATTTCCTCAGTTTCAGTTTTACAATTATGATAATCCATGCTAGAGTGGAAGAAAGTTTCCATGAATGCATACGGGTGAGAGTGCCATGTACGTGGGAGGTGTTTTATTTTTTCAACATAAATTTGTTGAAATCTATGTATAAATATTGTTCTAAGCACCAGGAATAGAGATTGGGGAAAATAAGAGCAAGTTTTTTGCCTTTGTGGTATTTACTTCTAATTATGGGGAGATAAACACAACCATACATATACTGTCCATAGTACAAGTTCTAATGAGTACTAGAAAAATAAATAAATAAAGCATGGTAAAGGACAGAGAGCAACAGGGTGTCCTTTTTTATACTAAGGTATTAGTGAAGGCCACTCCAAGTAGATGATTTTGAACAGAGATCAGAAAATAAACTGTGTCTATAGTTGGGGCACACGTGAGACAAATGCAAGAAACCTGGACCAAGAATGGCAAGTTCAAGGAACAAGGTTACCTGTGTGGTTGGAGAAAAGAGTGATGAGGGAACATGACCTTGAAGGTTTTGGTATGAGCTTCAAGTGTGATGAGAAGATATTTCAGGTTTTAAAGTTGGGGTAACCTGAGATATTTTTCAAGACTCATCTTGGCTGTTGTTTGAAAATAAACTGTGTGATTCAGCTCTTGACTCCACTTTAAAAATCCATTGGTAGCTGTAGCATTATTCACAAGAGACATGGCAGTGGATTGGACTAGAAGGGTCAAACAGTCAGATTGGTGGTATATTTCGAAAATCTAGCCAGATATTTGTTGACAGACTAGATATGAAAAAATAGATTGATATTCCTATATCCAATATGCAGGTTTTCAAGTGGAGAACACTCTGTTCAAAATATATTTAATAGAGAGAAGTGGAGATCCCCATGAATTAAAGCAAACTGAAATATTTTTTTATAAAGTCAAAGAGACTTAAACAGAAGTAATTGTACTGGAGCTTGCCAGGAAGCTTGATTTCAGTAAGTCTATTCAATAGCCACATCTTCAGAACTTACCATCAGGCCCTGTGTTTTGTCAGGGCTGGGAAGAGGGAATTTACAGACACACATTTAAGCCCCTCTTAATGCCGTGGGAGCTTACCGAGTTAGAACATACACTCTGACAGCAAGGATCTGGTCTCACACAAGGGATATAACACTTTTAACATAAGTCTGACCTTACATTCTCGTTTTTCTCCCCTGTTAAGGAGGAATGTATTGTATAGATTTTTTTTTGAGCTAAATATATAAAGAGCATTCCCTAAGTATCTAATACATAATAAAATGTAAGTAAATATTATTATTACAATTAAGTCTTTTCCCTAGAAAGTCTTTCCTTATCAACCAATAAAAAAAAGCACCACTCCTTCTCCACCCTGTTGTCCCTTCAGGTAATTTATTTTTCTTCATAGCACTTATCACTACATGACATCAAGTCATAGAGTACATGTTATTCTGTTATTGTTTGAACTCCTTACGAATGTCAATTTTGTTAGGGGAGGAACTTGTTGGTCTTTTTTATTGAATCCCTAACACCCAAGCCATTTGTGGAGTAGAGTAGAAGCTGAATAAATATTTGTTGAATGAATTAATGGAAAAGGTACAGATGGAGACATAACAAGGAAAGTTGTTATTTCTAGCTCAGAACTTTGCTGAAGTGTTTTTATTTGTATGATAAAGGATTTTTTATGATAAAAGATATTAATTCTATATGAGAAGGTTCAGAGGGATTTATGGGAAAGGAACAGAGTAGCTTAAGGTGAGTCTTGAAAGATGTGTAGGTGTTTTCAAGTGGGAAGAACATAAAGAGATTCTAGGAAGAAAGGACAGAGTTTTCATAGACACCAGAGCAAAACCAACTGCAAACTGGTAAGTATGGTGGCAGTATCAAATGATTTCATATGGTGCATGGTGACGCCTGGCAAGGCCTGGTAAGAGATAAGGCCCTAGAGATAACCAAGGACCCGATGACAAAGAACCCTTGATATCCTGACTGCCTTGTGTGCTGCACTGAGGAGCCTGGATCACATCTTGAAAATGATGGTGCATCATTAAATAGTTTTAAGCAATTTGAGCAAAACTTGAAGTAGTGGCAGTGGGAATAAAAATCAAATCTTATTTGAGACACAATCTATAAGTAAAGCAGCTAAGGCTCTTGAATAATTTTAGAACATGGAACGTGTTCTCTTTTATAGAACAGCAGTTGTGTTTTGAAGGGACAGGACACTCAGGTTGGTGATATTCTTTGGGCCAACGAAAATGTGAAACAAGAAGAACTACGCAATAGAAGTGGAAACTCGGGGCCATCAGAGTGAGTTGAAGGTTCATGGGGCCTCACTCATTTTATGTTGCCTAAATATCTACTTTTCCCTGCATGTGGTTGTAGTCTGATTTCTTATACTTTATTAGGAAACAAAATCTACTGAATGCATGAGTGAATAAGCAAATATAACAAGCTATTTATTTTAAAAATGTATTTCTATTTATTTAATATACTTATGGCATGTCTTCTTTAACTTTTACAACATTGTTATTATAGCTCTTTTGGTAAAGTTGCTTTAGAGTTCGCTTTAAATCAATGAGTGTCTTCTTTTACTTGTGAGTAAAATGTTAAGCAAGTATTTATGATGGTTGCAAAATCCAGCCAAAGAAAAATCTAAGGCCATCATTATGATAAAATTACAGCTATAGAAAAAACTGGAACACAAAACATAAAAGATCACAAAGAAATAAATCCATAGTCCTCTGTAAAACCAACCTTTTAAACTCTCCACTATTTCTGAAAACAGCTATTACCAGTTGGAGAACTTTTAACTAAGAAATCAACATTCCTCTGGCTCATTTAGTGGTCTATCATCCATCTGTATTTTTTGTACTTATTAGGGCATGATAATTCCTTACAAACCTCAAAGTCCGAGTACATCATCGTTTTCCTTCACCATAAAGGCATGACCTAACTGTGATCTTCAAATGGAGATGTTGAGAATAAAGAATATTTCTCATTTTTCTATTTTCTTCCAAAATTAGGGTCTACAGTTAAGTCTCCAGTGACTCAATCTTAGGAAGAAATCTTAGGAAAGAAAGACTCTATATTCATCATTGCTTTAATCCATTCATGGGGTTATCAAAGAGGAGACAAAATCAGAATCATTGTTTTTAGCAAGACAGTTGAGAGAACTTCCTAATTTAAATTCACCCTGTTGTTGGCCATTTTTCCCAGTACCCATCTTGAAAATTTAATCAAAGTAAATTCTGAGCCATCTCTCTTTAACAGAGTACCAGCCACTCTGGAGAGAAATGACTGTAGGCAGACAAGAAGTATCTACAAAAGCAAAAAAAAAAAAAAAAACAAAGAAAAAAAAAAAAGAAAGAATCTACACAACTCTCAAGTTAGTTAGGTGACAGAAGTGTCTCATGATATCTTATGAAGTTAGTGTTTTTATTCCTTGCTTTTTTGTTCCTTGCTTACACTTGAAGAAACTGATGGTTAGAGAGCTTAAATAAATTAGAATACAAAAAAGATAATATTTATTCTCTTGTATGTATATTGCTAACAACAGACTTCTTTCTATTCTACTTCCCTAGAGAAAAGGAGTCTTCTGCCCTTTAACTGTTCGAGATTTCTTGTTTTTAAAAGATGTGTATCACTGACCACCACTATAAGAATCGTCATGTAAAGTCTTCAAAAATGTGGAGGGGCACATGGGTGGCTTAGTCCGTAAAGTATCCGACTCTTGGTTTTGGCTTGGGTCATGATCTCAGGGTTGTGAGATTGAGCCCTCCATCAGGCTCCACGCTTAGTGCAGAGTCCACTTGTTCCTCTCCCTCTGCTCCTCCCCCCGATCTCATTCTCTCTCTTTCTCTCTCTCAAATAAATAAATAAATAAATAAATAAAATATATTTTTTAAAAATGTGGAATCCTACATTGCTTAATTTACTGGGTCTGTATATCTGAGACATTGTGTCTGGTAATCTGTATTTAGAAAAGCATTTCATCATGCTAATTATACACTTGAAATGTTGAAAAACACTACCCCAGCTGGGGTAGCAGTAAGGGGATTAGGGAAGAGCAGATAAGGAGAGTCTCCAATCTCTTTGCCTCTGCAGGGCTGTCCCAATGAGTGAAGAAGCAAACAAGAAGCTTCCTTTCTCTTGCTCTCTCCTGAATTGATGGGGTCTGGTCCTTATAAAGAAGAGGTGTTTCAAAACAGCTCAGTATCTAACTCGTGCCTTCCCCAAATGCTTCTAATCAAAGTGTTACTGGGCTTAATTTGGTCATTGTGAACCAACCACAACCACAAAGGAAATTACTGTTTAAAAGTTATACTTTTGCTTTTTTTTTTTTTTTTTTTTGGCTTAAGACTATCTGACTTTGGATAAAGATAAATCAAAGGCTTTGAAAGATACAGACATCTGACAAGATGTTTTCCCTAAGCAATATAAAGACAAAATTCGTTTAGGTCTATAACATTATTTCTAAAAGAGAATTTATGGCACATTCTCTATTACCTACTTGAGAGTAGGTTTCAAAAGATTAATGGTGACTTTTTTTAGATAGGGCAGGGAAATTTATTCTTATTTCTTCTATATTATAGTTTTATTGAGGAAAAATAGATTTTAAGTTCATACCAGGACATGACCTGAGGGTACAGCCACAGCTGAAGGAGTTATCTTTATGTAGAAAAAACATGACAATCAAAAATATACAGTGTACCTAATGTAATATATATCTCACACATCTGCCAGTCAACTCAACTGATAATGGTCCTTTGGTGATGGGGCTATTTTACCATAAGGGAGAGTTCACTAAAAATGTTCTGTTAAAACATAGTATGCTTTAGAGAGATGTGTGCTTTGTTTTAGACACAACCGAGGCTATATATGCACTCCTATGGGATAAGTATGTTCTTGATTGCATAATATTTGGCTGCACACATATGCTTTATTGTTAACTAGATAAAGGAGAAGTTATTTCTTATAAATTATTTGCCCTACTATTTCCCATTGTATATAAATCAGCAAAACCAACAAGAATGGAAATAATGTTAAATATCCAAGGAAGCTGTGAGGTTTAAGAATTCTGATATTGTGATTTACACAAAATATATATTTGGTCATTCAGATGACCAAAATACATTCCTTATATATATTTTGTCTTTGTCCATGGTTCTTGCCTCACAGCTCCTAAAATATTTGGTATGTCATTTGATAAGAACAATAAAGTTGTCTTTTGTTATGATAATAAGGTAACTTTTGGAAAGCACTTTGGTTTCCTGAGCATGGGGACTGGTTGGGAGGAGAATCAACCATGTGATTAGAGGCTTGGAATTTTCAGTGCCCCCTCACACCTCCAAGGGAGGGAAGAGGGGCTGGAAATTGAGTTCAATTGCCAGTGGCCAATGATTTAATCAATCCTGTCTGCATAACAAAGCTTCTGTAAAATCCCAAAATGATGAGGTCCAGAGAACTTCTGGATTGGTGAATTTGGGGAGAGTGGTGCACCTGGAGTGGGCATGGAAGCCCTGCGCCCTTTCCACATACCCTGCCCTGTGCACCTCCTCCATCTGGCCATTCCTGAGTCATATCCTTGTATAATAAACTGGTAATCTAGTGAGTAAACAGCATTCCTGGGTTCTGTGAGCTTCTCTAGCAAATTAATTATGCCCAAGGAGGGGGTCATACGAACCTTTGATTTATAGCCAGTTGGTCAGAAGTCCAGGCAACAACTTGGACTTTTCATTGGCATCTGAAGCACAAGGGTGCAGGGAGTCTTATAGACTGAACCCCTGACCTGTGAAATCTGACACTATCTACCCAGAGATAGAGTCAGAATTGAGTTGAATTGTAGGCCACCCAGTTGGTGTCTAGAGGATTGCTTAGTTGGGGGGGGAATCCCTTCCCCCAACATGAAATGAAACTGGGATCTACACACTTTTAAGTATATGTTTTAAGATGTATTTTAAAGCTGTTTCCAAATGGATGCTAGAGGCAGACTATTAGTAGGAAATTCTATTCAATGTAAGTAAAATACTGCAGGCTAACGATATTTTTAAAATTCTAATCTATTATTTTATATATGAGAGATATGAACTTCATAAAAAAACACAGTGATGCCATTTGCTATGTTTTATTTCGCTATTAGCTTGTTAAACATAACATGCAAATGATTAAAAAGGAACATACACGTGATTTAGAGTGAAAAATAATTCTAGAAAAGAAAAGTTTCACTAGGTAACTATATAAATTCTTAATGCTAAAAATATTGCTCTAAGTGTATGTGGCTTCGTGAATTTGGTCTAGTATTTTGCAAAATCATTGGTCTCAAGATTTACCACCTATTTTTTGGCTAAACAAATCTGAACATTGAAATTTGAGATCATTTGATTCAAGACAGTGAACATCCATATGTGTGTGACCCATGGTTTTTGGCACATTAAGTTAAGATTTGGGAATTATAATGCTCGGCTGACTTCCATTCAATGAGTAGAAGACTTCGCACATCATTTGACAGTAGAGATGTAAAAAACACTAAATTTACAAATAAAGCATTAAGTTTGTTGTCTCTGTGTGTGTCTATGTCTGTGCTTGTGATGAAATAGGCCTGCCTTTCATCTTTTCTTTTAAAAAAAGTAGTAAAATGTTTACAAAACATTTCCCTTGGAATTTAAAATTCATGGAAGTAATAAACAGTGACAAAAAATGAATACTATGAAAACTGACACGCACAAAAAACATAACCATAAAATGTTGCTCCAGGGTACACCTCAACAGAATTGGAATTAGTTGATATTAATTAACGGTGATTTCATTTGCTACACGTAGACATTCGTACATATCAGGTGGCAGACTGGTCTGAGTAAGACGGTTGCCATCCAGACGCAAATGCTTGATCTTGGAGTAGGATAATGGTCCCAGGATCTTACAGAAGCTCTTTACTTCAAACTCTGCAAATTAAAGAATAGAAATGTTAATTACTTTTTTAGTACAGGGGCTTGAAACGATTACTTAAAAAATGCTCAAATTCATAATGATATCTATTAAGACTCCTTCCCACTTATTTGATATACCTCTGAATTTGGAACTGCTAAAAGAGTATTTCAGGCTACCAAATGACACAGCAATATTTAGTAAATAATGCTTATGGTAGATCCGGACATTCAGTGGAATTTTTGAAAGAATAGAACTTATTAATTATAAGTTCGGCATTTAGAAATACTTGATTTTAGAAAGACATTCGATTAATGTGTCATATTATCTAAGCATTCTTTTGAAATATTTTGTCTAGCTCAAAGAAATCTAAGATTGGTGCTATTATATGAGTAACCTCACCAATATAAGCATCTTCGGTTTTTGCATCTTAAAATCAGAAGGGTTAACTAGACGACCTCTGAAGAGTCTTCCAACAAACACTCTATTTGATAATAATTCAAAACTCCAAAGCACAAACCAAATCATGGAATGTCCATGATTAGAGCTCATGTCATTTTTTTCTGTGGAAAGAAAAAGCTGCCACAAATGAAAAGACGATTTAGTTTTGAATAGAAACGAAAGCTGTTCTTAGAGTGCATGTTCTATGTGTGTACATAGAAACTGTCTATGTCTGCTCATGTCTAGTTCTGATTAATCTTATCTGGTCCCCTCTAGTGTTATTTTCTTTCATTCTCAAATTCTAGTTAACAGTGACTTCAGTGGAGCCTAACATACTGTTCTCTTTTCCTCTAAGATGTTGCTTTAAATAACCCATCAATCAAATTTCAGGGATCTTGTGGTGCCTATCTCCAAGAAAGCATGGCACAAGGGACAAAACATGGATTTAGACCTATATTAGTTTTCTATCTCTGCCATTTACCATCAGGGTGACTTTGGAACATTTATCTGATCTTCTTATTAGATATAACATATCTATAGCACTGTGTTACATGAAGATTGAAGTAATTAAGATATGTAAGTCACTTCACACACAGTGCTAACACTTAATATGTGCTGAATAGCTGTTGATGTCATTTTAATTTTGTCCTCTTTTCCAAATTACTTTACATTAGGAAAACCTATGACTAGGCTAATGCTTAAAGTTGAAAGTTTAAAATATGATAAATACTCTTTGGCTATATATTTTCTAATATTATAAACTATGAAGGGGCTTTTTTTTATCTTAAAAGAATGTGGATGATTGGTATACATAATTTTTATGTAGCAAAATAAGCTGAATTGAAGACATACATGCAAAGTCAAACAACAAGAATATCTGAAAGGTATATATCTAAATATCAAGGATAAGGAAGGAATACAAGTAACCACTCATTTTCAAATGACCGTATGTGATGGGTGGTGTGGTTTCAAGCTCAGCTCCGCACTGAGTGACCATTGGCCTGTCTTCCATAGACCACCTTTCCTGTCTCGTATATCACCTCTTCGATCTTGTATTCCTACTTGGTCTTTATACCTTCTGATGTTCCTGCATCTGTCTCTCTCCCCTTTCTTTTCTCAGAGTATGAGGTAGTCCCACTCACATGGCTAACCTCCACCAACCAAATCTAACAGGTTTCTTCAGCCCTTCAACATCTTAAATGCCATTAGCATTTTGGGTGGTCTGAGTTATCCTTCCTCCTAACTACAAATGTTTATAATGTGGGGCCATATATTGTCACATAGTGAATTTTCCACTGGAAATGGCTGTAAGTGTTCAGCTATGATAGCTTTACTCTGTATTGTATGACAAGCAAGCTTTCCGGACACAAGAAAGAATATATGGCATTTCAGAGCTGGCAATCATGGTCTCCTTCTTGAGAACCCCCCCAACCCCACCAGGAATTAGACAAAATTGTTGTAGAATTACAAAGTATCATACTAAAAAGTCACTCTGTAATCTTTTGGAGAGAAATGTCAATATCCTTATCCAATATGACAAAAGAACCAACTTTCATGGTATAAAGATGTTCAAGTTCAATAGATTACTTTGCAGATATAATTGTTTTATGAGTAAATCAGCATTTCCCACCTGACTTCTTATTTAAATAACTTTGTCCGTGAACCATAGGTTTTCTCTTCTGCCACTCTTTGTTAAAGAATAAGGTGGAAAATGGTGAATTTCTGTTTCCCACCTGAATCTGTATGGCTTAAATTGAAAAAATTTCCCAGAAGTCCAGAGACTATATAAATAGTCCAAAGTGGATCAGGTCAAAACCCCTCCCAGAAGATAAATAAAAAAATAAACTATGGCAGCAGGAGAAAGGAAGGAGAAACTGTGGAAAAATCAAATGAGGTGAAGTGTTGTGTATAAAAAAGGGGGAATTTTAATACCATTAAAATAAATTCCAAACCCTCATCATATTCCTTCTTCCCTCCTTAATCTTCTTGTCCATCTTCATAGGAATACTGTAAAGACACACACACTGTAATACAGATGACAGAGGTAGATGACTATTAGTGATAGCAGGGTAATATGTTGAGTCCCAAGTAACGATGTCAGAGGAGACCATGAGGATACGTGAGCTGCTCTGGAGATAACCAGGAGGGTTATTTGAAAACATCTGCTAGCTAGCCCTCTCCTGGACTTGTTTATTCTTCCCTCAGCTAGATCTTGCCATGAAATAAATGTAGGGCACAAATCTAAATCATGGCAGAGGCAAATAATAACAAATAAATATTGAGAGATAACACAGCAGGATAAATTAGCCCAAAATATTAAATTTGAAGAAATTCATGTTCTATGAGCTTAATGGTTTCTTATCTGGACACTCCAAAGAGAGGCCAGACATTGGATAAATAACTGAGTTAGAATTCTGCCATATTTCAATTAGAGGGATATTTTGTTGGCATTTTCCTTCATTTTTTTTTTTTTTTTAATGGAGCCAGAGACAATATTTATGCTGCACAGCTTCGGCATTTAAAAACTTGAGGAAACATCAGTGAAAGACAAGCACAGCTTTCTACTTACTTTCGAGTTCATTGACCTCCAGGTAATAGTTTTCAAGGTTCTCATTGACAGTCGGTATGTTTTTCAGCTTATTATAAGAGAGATCCAGTTCAAGCAGGGAGGATACATTAAAAGAATTTCCAGGTACTCCGCTATCAGCCAGTTCATTGTGAGATAAACGCAGATACTGCAGTCCATTAAAACGCTTGAAATACTCATCAGGGATGTTGCTGATCTTATTGTTGTCCAAGTAGAGAGTCAGAAGAGATGCTGGGAGACCAGAAGGCAGTTTGGCCATTTGATTGTAGCTCAAGTCAAGGTACTCGAGGGACTTAAGACCTTTAAAAGCAGCTGAAACAGCATCCTCTTTCAGTTGATTGTGTTGAAGGTGAACAAAAGTCAGGTTTACCAGTCCATCGAAGGAGCCAAGCTTCTGGATCTTGTTGTGCGTAAGCTGCAGGTCCACCAGAGATTTGGGAAGCGGGCCCACAGACTCCGTCAGGTTGTTGTAATTTATATGCAGCTTCTTCAGTTGTTTTAGTTTAGAGAAAATTCTTCCTTTTATCTTGGAATTTTCTAGAAGGTTATGATCCAGAATGAGCCACTGCAGATCAGTCACGTTTTCAAAGGCCTTTTCATCAATATGGTCGATCTGGTTGTTCCTAAGGTAAAGATACTTGATTCCAGGAGGCACCATCGGCACACTTTTCAATTTCAGCTCATCGCAGTACATGGCTGATGGGTAGCTTTCAGGGCAGTTACATTCTGGGGCACAGTTTGGAGATGATAGCCCATAAATCGATAGAGCGAAATCGTAATCATAGTACTGGCCACTGGCAGCACCGAGTATTGCCAAGAGGAGAGTAAACACACTTGGGTTCATTTTTGGCAAATGCTTTGAATCCTAAATAAAGTGGAAATACATTATTATATAATAGTATACTTTCAGGAAAAGGATATTGGTTTGGCAATGTTAAATGCATTAGCAAATGTGTACTTTATTACTTCATAGTGCTTTTTTAGAGCATCTAATGATGTCTTTTTAATTTTTGTTTCAGTATCACGAGAAGGATGTACACGTACAACTTCTGGTGTGGTCAACAGGGCTCAGGTTAGATTGCATACACACACGCCCCCTTCTGGGCAAGCTAGGCCCAATTGTCCATTCAATCTCTCTAGGTCATTCCTTAATTAAATGCCTTCCTGCAATAGGTTTCTGGGTGGTGCCCTCTGGCCACCATGTTAGTACACTGCTTCAGAACATCCTTCAAAACCAGAAAAATGAAAATGAAAAGACAGTTGCAAACTGTACCCTGTACCCTACCATTCATCATCATTAAAATGTCTCATTAAGAAGACCCTTACTGGAAACATGGGCAATCTATGGTTTTGCCTGGAGGAAAGCTGTTCTTATGTATGTGTGTGTGAGAGGGGGTACATTCCTTTAAAAATATCTGGGTATTGTTGGTTCTGAGGAGGAGGAACAGAATTCTTGGTGGGTGTGTGTGTGCCTGTTATTTTGACTTTTCTTTAACATTCCATGCATTTAGGCACACTACACAACTGTGTTCCAAAGTTAATATTTAGTACATTAGTTTTAGAAACTACTTTTTCTTAATCAGGGAAATGTCACAAATTCTAAAAAAATGTTAAACCTATAAAGAGATCCAGCTGGTAGAGAAAATATATTATTTTCAAGTTCTGAATTAAAGTTTTCCTTTCTCAATAACTCACAAGTTCTCTACTTTTCTTCATGCCAAAATTTAAGAAGACATGGCTCACTTATCTGGATTTTAGTGCCCTCACAGCATGGAAGTGGGAAAGAAGTGGAACTGAGGAAAGTCTGTATTTAACAGTGGCATTAGGAGCCATGTAGAAAAGGACAAAATTGAGAATATGAATCAAAAATGAGCTGTAACAGTGATTTTCTCATATGAACATGTTTGTAAGGTGAGGCTCAATACAGTACATTTCAATCGCTTGGGAAAGTACAGGGTTAGCAATTTAGGTAAAGAGTTGGACTTTTGTAGAATGGAGAGTTATGGCTGGGGGGTAACTCCAGGAGGGCAATCATAATGTGAAGCAGGATCCACATTCCACTAGATACCATAAAATAATATATCTTCCTGTGAGAAATATGGTACAAGCTTTTGTATCTGGGTAGTTTGGGATAAGTAGGACTTTTTAGTATCAGAAATTGAGACATCTTTTCTTTGCTTCAACTTGAAACTATAAGGCACTTTATTTTAGCAGATGAAACCCTGAAAAAAGTTGTTAGAATCACTCTGATAGCTGACATAATGTAACATGTAGCCAGATTCTTGGCAAATTATTCCCAGAGATTACGATGGCGTCATTTAATTTAGTTGACAGGAGTTGGCTATGAGAACAATTACATAGTGTAAATGTAATTACAGGATTCTTTATAAGTTATAATATGTTAATGTTATAAAGACTTGTCTGGCTTCATTAAAAACCTTCCACCTTATTTTAAATTGAGTATACACTAAAATAGTCATGGTCACTATAATATGAGTATTGAATAGTAATGAAAAAATGCTTCCATACTTTTTGGCAGAGGAAAAACAAGGACTCTGAATTCAAAGAGAGTTTGTGACCATATAATGAATCCACTATGAAGCAAAAGTGCACTTTGCCTTTTTTCCAGGTTTTTTCCAAATACCTGTGGTTATGGAGGAAATGCTTTTCTCAAAAAGTAAATCGTCTTCCCCAGAATTTCTCTAAAACATGTTTTTTCAACACATACGTCCAAAAAACAAATCGATAAAATTAACAAAATAGAAATAAGTAATTCATAAGTGTCTAAGTTCTTTAGCTCAAGTTTTATAATAACATGTTTATTGTAAATTGTAACAAATTATAACAATATATTTATTGCAAAATATTTTGAATACTAATGGAAATGGCCTTTCCTTGTTCCAAAATTAGGTTCTAACAACACTAACATATATAACTAATTAGCATAAAATAACAAGCATTTTAATTGCCACACATTTTTTACTATGTCTAGTCTAAATATTTTCTCATTCCGATTTCTGAAACTTTGTATAGCTTCCTTTGCCAAGCAACGCAGCATATACTTTATAAAATTTATCTCAAATCCATAAATCATGGAAAGCACATTAAGCACAATGTGAAAGTAAATGCTCAAAACTGTGGGTTTGCTGTTGAATAGCAATTGGCAAAGTTGCTCTGGAATTTTTTCTGTTCCTGTTACAATAAACACTGTCCCAAACCGTCAGCATCCCCAGTGCTATAGTTAAAACAGCACTTACCTTACTGTCTTGACACTGCCTTCGTTAATTCTTAAAGCAGATGCACTATGGACAAGAATCCACCAATATATGCTGTGAACTCTGTCAGGACGGAACTGGCTGCCAGGTTCTTAGTGATACAAGAGCTGAAGGGGGGAAAACCCAGCCCAGTCACGCCAGTCTCTGCATGGAGTTATGTCATTGTGGGGATCTTGTGGGGTGGCATGTGAGCATTCTGCTCGCTAACGAAGTGCAGGTGGACGTGGGGAGCAAAGACTGCCCCGCTCATTCCCTATGGAATGGGAGAGAGATTCATGCTTAACTAGCCCAAATACCATAGCTTTTAACTAAGGATTGAGTCCTGCTGCAAATGAAGACATCTACTGGGGGGAGCATTCCTCTTGCAAAGCTCTTTCCCTTCGTAGCTGTTGCAACAATTTGGTGCTATTCTCTCAATCAACTCTCAGGTTCTTCTAAAGGTCTCCTAAATCATAAACAGACAAATAATTTCAGGAAAATGCAAATGAGTCTTCAGAGGAATTGAACTTTTTCTTGCCCATGACTCTTGAAGTTAATATTGATTTACTTGGACTACCTTAATTTGGGGCCAGGGAGGTAACTTATGTTAGTTTCCAAAACGTGAAAATATGCTTCATTAACACTCTGACAGAAAAGGTAAATATCAACATTTCCAGTTTATTTCTTATGTAAAGGGGATTCATTTTATGCTATTCAGATCTGGAATCAATCAGCAATGTCTTGCCTGTTTCTTATTTTGTGGATTTAATTTAGGAATTCATCCAAAACCTTACTTGGGGATGGTATTCTATAGCTTAATGCCAAAAAACATAAAAGAACATGAAAAAATTGCACACTAAAAATATCACAAGGCAGTAATCTTTCGCTCTCTCGTTGCATGCTAGCAATATTTTTTTTCTCAAACTAGAAGTTATGCAAAGTTGTAATCTCCCAAAGACCTGGTTTGATTGTCAGTTCCTGATGCATGCTTTGTACAGATGAGCCATACACTCAATTCTTGTCTATTTCATTTTGTGATTATATCAGCTGCATTTATAGGATTTATTTTTCCTCCAAAATTTTCCTTGTGTTTATAGGAATTCTTAGAATCAGATATTTTAACATAAATTGCCACATTGCAAGATTTTCCCTTTTAAACTAACTTAAATATGTCACTTTTAGCTATGAGACCTGTGGAAAGTTAATCTCCCTGACCACTAATACATTTGCCTGAAAAATTAATATTAGAATAAATGCCTTTTTTTTCTTTTTTGGTCATGGAACTGTTAAAAAAACAGAAGATAATCTGCTTGAAAGTAACTCATAGAATTGTAAAGTGATTCATAGCATAACATTTCATTATTATTATTTTAAGAAAATTATAGAAAGGCCTCAGTTTTGTAACAGAGAATGTGAATAAACTTAAAAGAAATCAGAAAAAAAGACATAATTTAGTGGTTCATTGTAAGAAGATATTTAAACAATTCTGAGCATTAGCTTAGAATATGTCAAATTCTATAATCTGAGATTTTTGTTTGAAAAATTCCAACTATCTATTCCTAGGACTTTTCTTTATGAAGCAGTAAATGTGTTGCAGCATCTGTAATAGAGTTTAAATGCATTAAGTTATATTTAGCTCACTGTGAAGTTGATACTCTCAACATACACTTTCTTTTTTTATAAAACCAGTTCTGTGAGACCAATAACTGGATGTTGCAAATTTTAAAGCATACTTCTTGAGTCCATTAAAAAGAAATAAAATTACTCTTTATAGTGTATTTTATCCCATGCTTTATTCTCAGAATTTTCACATTTTTTTTTACTTTGTTTTATGCTTTAAAATCCATGTATTATTACCACATTTTCAGAGGTAGAAATGGAGACTCAGAAAGTCTAAATAATTTACTAAAAGTCACCTAATGAGTAAACAGAAGAACAAAATCTTGAAATATTTATCCATTGAGAAGAGAGTGGACAAGATAGAGCTAAAACAAGGTAGTTAATTGAATCAGTTTAAAATATTTTATAGGCAATGCTATTATCAGTGGAGACCTGAGATAATAAGTAGGCAATGGTTTCTAAAAGGCAAAAACCAACAAGCAAACAAACAAAAAAGATAACTAAGCAGTAGTTTCTTTCCTTGCCCGTCACACACTTAACATGCACATCCACACCCACATCCACACTTCAGACTGCTGGCTGAGGTACCAGCTCTCTACCCTGGCAAATGAGTCAGGTTGTTTGTGGCAATAGATTTTGGAGGTTTCATCAATATTCATGTTCAAATGACTGAGTTGCCCCCTCAGCCTGCCTGCTGCATTCCCTCTGTGACCTGAGACCAGTGAGGATGAGAGGGAACATTATGACCCTTTCATCTATCTCATTCTGAATCCAGCCCTGCATTTGTCACAGCTCCCAGGTTCACCGCAACCTGCCTGTTCCTTTGTCAAAACCATTCTGATGCCAGATTCTGTTTGTCCCACGCTAGCCGGTGATCTCTGAAAAGTCAGTCGGTCCTGGAGTAAGATAGTAGTGAAGAGCTCAGACTTTGTGGAAAGATAGATATAGACTTAGAAACTTAAGTAAGCTATCAGGAGTAAAAATTTATTTTTAAAAAAGTGACCTTGGTAGTTTCAGTGTCTTCATCTTTAAAATGGATCTGATGATGATGTCTGTAGGAAAAGTTATGAGCATCAGACACCATTTGTCTAATGCCATCGGTATAGGGCGTGGCTTAGTACAGTATGGGAGGATATGTTCCAAGCCCCCCACTGGATGCCTGGAACCTCAGATAGTACCAAACCCTCTATACACTATGTTTTCCTATACATACATCCTTATGATAAAGTTTAATTTATGAATTAGGCACAGCAATAACCAAAAATAGAATAGTTATAACACTATACTGTAAAGCAAGTTATGTGAATGTGGTCTCTCTCTCTCTCTCAAATTATCTTCTTGTACTGTACTCACCTGCCTCCTTCTTGTGATGATAGGAAATGACAAAATGCCTATGTGATGAAATCAAGCGAGGTTAATGATGTGGGCAACGGGATGTAGTGTCCAGCTATTATTGACCTTCCAATGCATTGTCATCTGCTTCCAGACCGTAGGTGACTATGAGTAACTGAAACCATGGAAAGCAAAACTACAGAGAGGGGAATGGCTACTGCATAAGTGATCGATATATTGAAATGCTTAGTATCATATAGCTGTCATTAGTTATTGTTCATAGAGTCATCGAACCACAGATTTGGAACCAATCTCAGAGATCATCAAGTTGATGGGTACCATTAAACAAATTTCCCAAGTTCTAAGCAGGTCTTTTTTTTTCCCCCTATGTGCATTGCTAACGCTAATGTGTTGCTAGCACCCCACCCAAACAAACTGTGACGTTGCTTTCCCTTTGGGTTAGATGGATGGTGTTCCCCGTTTCCCCGCACTCTCTATATAGGGATATATGACTGAGCATCTTCATAAGCCAAGTCCTCCAAAAGCATAGAAATGATGAAATATAATGACAATTCCCTGTTTGTAGAAGAGGAGGTTCTATTTTTATCACTTTATACATTAGGGTTTAAAACTTCATTTTTTTCTTATTGCAGATTTTATAAAAGTAGTTTGTTTTAGCACATTTGGAGAATACTTACATGGAAAAGGCTGAAAATAAATATCCAAGCTCAGAAATGATCATCTTTTAATGTTTTTTTCTTAGGCTGTGAGTATGTGCACACACAAACTCATAGACACTTTGGTGTTTACAAAAGTCTTACACCATGGTCCTTCTAGTTGTATAAACCTCCCCACAAAAGAGTAAGTTATGGATACCTTTCTATATCATTAAACATTTTCTTTAATGCCATTTACTACATGAAATTCCATCATAGAGATGTACTAAAATGTAATTACTTTTTAATATTACAATGACCACTTGCTTTCTCTAATAATTTGCATACCATCACATACAATGAAATTTTATTCTTCACATTGGTCATCCCTAATCTGTCTACTTTGCTTATCTCAATACGTACATTTTCAGTGAAAATTCCCTTTTCTGGTGAGTGGTTTACTTTTTAAAATCAGAACAGTAAGTGAATGGATTTGCATTTTTTTCTCCTTTCACATCAATCTTACCACCATTATCAATTTTAGCATTTCTTATAAGCCATGGAACTATCCTTCATCATCTTTATACTCATATGCATGGATATTTTTAAACTCATTCTACAGTTGCTTCCATTTATCCTGGCATCTTACATGAAAATATTTTTTTTTAAATATCAATAATAGTTTATTATATTTTAGCATTAATTCACTTGCATTATAAGATTAATATACATGAACGGTGTAACATGCTGAAACATTTCACAGCATACTGGGATACGAGGTTAAATGCAAAATAATCTCTCACCCAACCTACTCTCCAATCTCACTCCCTAGAAGTGATTGTTATTTAGGCTTTGTTTATTATTTCAAATATTTCGGACATGCCCTATATACATAACAGAATTTCATTTCCCTCCCTCTCTTTCTCCCTGTCTCTCTCTCTTATCCTATATATCCTGCGTTTTTCACCTAAAATACTTACCTTATTTTGTCTTACTCATGTTTTCTATAGTTACAGAGCATAGCATCATAGGGGTGTTATCAAAACTTCTGTTTTTGCCCAATGGTGAGTGATTCAGTGCTTTAAATATTTTTTGTTTGTTGTTTTGATTATTTCATTGCTATGGCACATACCAGTATATTTAGCAAAGTTTGTTCACTAGTGCAGTAGTGCACAAAATACTTTTGCAAAACAAGACCCCAAAGTATAGTTACTTCTTTTTCTTGATTTGTATAGACATAAGGGAAATTTGAAGGTTACAAAATAATGATTTATTGGACAATAACTAGGTTACAGCTTATTGTAATAACAGCTATGAACAAAAATAGCAGGAACATAGTATTGTTTTTTGAGAACAAACTGAATTAACTTCTGAAAATGCATTTATAGTTCAAACCTAATACAATAGAAAATTCTAGAAAGTAAAAATAACAAGCAGAAAGTCTATTAGTCAGCCATCCAAATGACATCATCATGTGTCATGTGGCCTCTGGAAAACTCTGCCTTTCACTTCTGAGAGAATCAAAGTGAAAAATGTAAATCACATCTTAATATTATTATAAGAATATTTTTTCAAAAAGAATGATTTTTACATTATGGGCTCCGAAAGATCAACACTTTGAGCACTGCTGCCCTAGACTTCTTAATTGTTGGCTTCTAGTCACTTAGGTCTCAGCCTTTTCAGACAGGCTTTGAACCACCAGAATGAGCCTCATCTACTTATTCTCTATCATTTTAGAACATTATATTTTCTTGTCACTTACCAATTTCTGGAATTATTTTTAGGATGTTTGTTTATTTTTTTAGCAGTGTGTGTTATAACTTTGACCTTCTAGGCTGTCACTTCCATAAGAGTAAGACTTTATCTGTCCCTTAGGACACAGGTCCTCCATACATATGTATCGAATGAATGAAATATTTTTCCAGAATATTTTTGTTGTTCTCAATCTATTTTTTGGATGGGTTTTTTAATATATATTTTATTATATTAAAGCCAATACTATTGGATTTGAATGGGATCAGCTGAGGTGAAGTTGACATCTTTAAGTATTGTGTTTTGACATGGAAGGATAGATGTTTAGCATTTACCTAAGTGGCTTATTTTGTGTGCAAACATTTAATTTTTAACTGAATCTGTATGGTAAATTATTAACTTTTGAAAACCCTATGCCATGACACAATCATCGTAGAATATGATCCCTCTCTAAGTATTAGGAAATTTAGCATAATTTCTTTTAAATCTTTTCTTCAGGTATAGTTTTCTCCAGATTACCTTGTTCAACCAATGAAATCAAACCTAGAAGATAAAATTTTATGTTGTGCAGTGCTGCTGTGGATTTCAATTTTGTTGTATAGGATAAGCAAGAAAGAATTAAACTTTCCTGTATTTTGCATGAAAACAAGTAAAGCGCAAGAAATATGCCCATGACATTATAGGTTTTTTTTCAAACTTCAAAGTCCAAGCCTAGAATTGTCTCTGACATGTCTTCCAAAGCTCTCATGACAGATGCAGGCCCCTGCATGTGAAGCATGTCTGACAGATGTTATGATTTTATATATGTCTGATATTTTGTATATTATGATTACACATATTTAATTGGACTTAACTGGAGTGAAATAGGAAGCATAAGAATCACTTCAAATACGAAAATAAAAAAAGTACATCAACATTGTATTTAACAAAAATAGAAAAATGATGACATCAGGCATCCTGCCTTTTCCTACCCCCAGGAAACTGTGTGCGTGTATTTATTTTTACTGGGTATATCCTAGTGGTGAAGAATGCTATGTAATATATTTGTTATGAAATCTTGGGCAATCCACTGCCTCAGTTTGTTCATCTTTAAAAAGAAGATGGTCACGGTGCCTATCTCATAAAGCTTCTTCATGAGCTTAAATGAATTAGTGTATGTAAAACTCTCAGAACAGTTCCTTACACAAAGCAAGCACTCAATAAAGGTCAGTTATTATTACTGTTACAGGGGTCCACTGCTTTCATGATGTATGAAAACAAGGGACATGAAGGTGGTACATTGAATAAGCAATAAATTCACTGAGACAAAAATCTTTGCTTCTATCTCTTTATTGTCTGCTCTGGAACTAGCTTTGTGTACATTAACTCTTTAAACTTCAATTTTCTACATTTGTAAAATAGGATTAATTACCTTCATTGTTGGGATGTTAAGATCAAATGAGTCAATACACTAAAGTACTTAGGACATTGTAAGCATGATGCAATTTATCCTTGTAAACTAAAAACATAAAACTAGACTTAATATTCATAAATGGTTAATATTTATACTAATACTTATGTCAAACAACATGTAAAAACAAATAATAACCACAACTTCTCATAAGTGTTATAAAATAAAATGATAGAATGCAGGGAAAGAGAATACAGCATGGGAAAGCAGAGAAAGCATCCTCTTGAATTAAATCATATTTAAACTGAGTAGGAAAAGGTAAAGAAATGGAGGAGTGTTCAATAGAGAGGTTTTAGAATTTTTGAATGAGGGCTGATGCTTGAAGGTTAGGTGGCATACAAATTGTGATTGGACACGTAATGATGGCCAGTTCACATAAGTCATCATACTCCATGCTAGGCACTGTGGATTTTCATTCAAGTGGTTTGGGATGCTAGTGATTGTAAGTAATAGAATCAGAAGAGGAAGCAGCAAGGCCAAATGGGACACAACAACTTTGGTCTAGGAAAGAAGCAAAGATGGTGGCTTGAACTAGAGAGGTCGTGATGGAAATGGATAGAATTCAGTACATACAATTGCAATACAATCAGGTAATGAGTTAACTGCATGAAAAGATTCCCTTCTAATTTCTGTAGCTGGGACCTAATTAAGAACTTTAAAGATTATAAGCGCTGAAAAAAATCTTATGGAGCTACTTCCCAACATGCGATTCAAATTAAAGTCAAATATATAAAGAAGGTATAAGACAGTTTTTAAAATTCTGATTTGCCCCTTGAAGGAAAACCAAATTGTTCATTCATCAGTCTACACATAAAGGTCGATTAAGACTTAGGCACCATATGGCACTAGAGACCCACCCCTAGTGGGTGCTTCAGGAAGCAGAGAGTTTAGGTAGAAGAGATGCAAATAAACATGTAGTTATGATGCCATGTGGCAATCCTACAGGAGGAAAACAAGAACTACTGTTTCATAGAGCAAGAGCACCAGAACTAGCTGTGATTTATTGAAGAAGTTTATACATCACAAAGTGAAAATCAAGACGAAACATCATAGTGAAGGGTGAACTGGGTTTAGCCAAGGGGAAAATACAAGTCCAGGCATAGGGAAAGCTTTTAAAATGTACAAAGGAAAAGAAGAAACTATACTTTTGAAAATCAACTGGCTCCCGGTAGCTGAATTCATGAATAGAATATCTGTAAATATACACAAAATAAAAAATAAATCTCTGCTTTCTTCTAATTAACTCTATGATGATTCAGAACACATCATTTTCCATAGAGCTAAATTAACTGAAGGTTTAACTATGTGTAAATAACATATAAGATTAAAAACATTTTGGGCTTAACCTATTTAGAAATAAACACTTCCTAGGAGTCCAGTAGGTGTATCCTCATAAAACTACAAAGCTTTGAAGACTCAATTAATCCTAAAGTGTATTTTTTAGTACCAAAGTCATATGGCATGTTTTGAAAATGACATAACATTGACTCATTATAAAATAGGTTCCACTAAAAACAAATTGACTTTTAACAGAAAATAGTATGAGTACTCATTACTTTTATGTTGAAAGCCTTAGTCCTGAAATTTAATATGTACCTTTCATTATAAATATCCTTCCTCCATTATATTTGCAAGGAAATGAATGACCTATAAGATTAGGTAGTTAATATACTTTTTGATGATACACATTTTCCAGGGTTATATGGTTTCCCGTAAGCTTCTGAAGGAAATTTCAGAAAATAGTTCTGGGGTTTTAAAATACAAGTTGAAGTTGACTTATTCATAAACCACAACAATTTTTTATGATAATTATTTCAATATTGAAAATTCCAGTGTGCTTCTAAGCTTCCACTCTAGTATATATATATAAATATATATATATATATATTTTTTTTTTTTGGATACTCACCCAAGCCTATTATATTCCAACCCATACCCAGTTTCTTCCTTTGCACAACAATGAAATTACCATGATGTCAATAAAAGTCCTTCTAAAGTTTCCAGAAAGAAAATAGGTCAAGGTACATTATGGTAATCTTGGCAGTGATTTGTTGGTTTAAATATTTCCATATTTTTTTTAAAGCCATGTTTTTGGTTCCTTTAGTTAGTATTGGCCATAACTCAAATTTTTAAATAAATCAATGGTAATTAAAGTTGGTTGTTGATTGAAATCATTCAAGGGGCTTTAAAAAAGATAAATTCCTAAGAAATTACCCTTGGAGATTCTGAATGAGTATGTGTAACTGAGAAATCTACATTTTTTAACAAGCACCAAAAGTGATTTGGATAATCAGATGGAAGTAGGTAAATTATATTCTATTCTTTCTTCTGTTTTTGTTTCTCTATGTAGTAGAAGATTCCATTACCTAAGTTTGTATTCTATTCATTTCTCTATTTTTACTTCTCTAGATAGTAGCAGATTTCATCATCCTAAGTTTGGAGGCTTTAGGCTAATATCAGATATGAAGAATCCCCTACTTTGTACTATTAAAATTATCTTCTCTTAAGGACCTCAGATTCCAAATGCCTTATTTCTTTTTTTATTATTAAAGTAATCTTTATTTTGCAGTATAGTTGACATACAACGTTTAATTAGTTTCAGGTGTACAATAACACAGTGATTTGACAATTCAATATATTACTCAGTGCTCACTATGGTAAGGGTAATCACCATCTGTCACCATACAGTGTTATTACAATATTATTGACTATATTCCCTATGCTGTACTTTCCATCTCCATGACTTATTCCAGTTATTTATAACTGGAAGATTGTACCTCTTAATCCCCTTAATCTACCTCACCCACCTCCTACCAACCTCCCCTCTGGCATCCACCAGTTTGTTCTCTGCATTTAAGAGTCTGTTTGTGTTTTTTGTTTTTGGTTTGTTTATAAGTGAGGTTAGATGGTACTTGTCTTTCTCTGTCTGACTTATTTTATTTGTCATAATACTCTGTGTTGTTGCAAATGACAAAATCTTGTTCTTTCTTATGGCTGAGTAATATTCCATTGTGTATATACCACATTTTTATCCACTCATCTATTGATGAACACTTGGGCTGCCAAATGCCTGATTTCTTATGGTCTTCTGCCCTAAAGAGTCCCTTTATAACTTATGTGCTTTTTCAATTCTTATATGGAAATGATGTCTCTGCTTTTTTTTTTTTCTTTTTTTCACAGAAATGTGTGGGACTCTAATGGAGAAAATTCAGGGTTAAACAGAAGGACCCCACAGGGAAAGCAGAGATGAGTTCAGCCTAGTCTGCTGCCTCATGCCTTTGTATTCAGTCCACAGATAATGCAAATTGGAGGAAAGAAGGTATTTAAAAACTCAAGGTCTTCAGGAATATTCCTATTGGTCAGGCATGGACTCAGGCAGGTGTGGAAGCTACCTAGTCTCAGAGCATTTATTCATTTTATGTTTGTTGAAAACTAATACACTTTATTTAGTTGTACAAAGAAAATTGGGATTTTTTTTTTCATTTTTGGTTTAATCTTCCTTTAACCAACACTGGGTGACAGGAAATTTGAATTTACTAATTGACATTTTATTAATTTCTATCTTTTTAAATGGTCTCTTTCAGTTTAGATTGTCCCTTTGGCCTTCCAGAGTTTAACTTCCTCACCATTATCCTCCACAAGATGGAATCTGGGTGTGAGGGAGGTTTAATACATTTCCTAGGGGTCAGGGGACTGAGGTAACAAAGGAGTGGCTGCTGGGATCTATATTATGTTTGTTTTGCTCTTCTTGGCCTCTTCATTGATCAGCCTTTGCACCTGAGTCTGATTAACCTGGCCCCTGAGTCTGTGGCCTCTTATCTCTGAGGTCAGTCAGGTACTCATCAATCCTCCATGATGATTCATCTCGTGCCATTCCTGACTGACTTTAAGTAACTCCCTGGGGTTTGGCTAGGACTCGCAAACAAATCCCTGCTTGGATGGTTGACTGCAGTAACAGAACCAAGGTCAGAGTGACTGGAATATAGTGAGGGGGAGGGAGACAGGAAGTAGAAGAATTCCATTGGTTTCTTATTGCTGGTATAAAAAATTGCCACAGATTTAGTGGTTTAAAACAGCACAAGTTTATTATCTTTCTGTTCTGGAGTTCAGAAATCCAAAATGAGTTTCATTGAATTAAAGTCAGCTGTTAGCAGGGCTGCATCCCTTCAGGAGGCTCTCAGGGACAATTCATTTCCTGGCCTTTTCCAGCTTCTAGAGATACTCACATCCCTTGTCTCTTAAACCCACCATCTTCAAAGCCAGCAATGGCCAGTTGGGTCTTTTTCAAATCACATCACTCTGACACTGATTCTTCTGTCTGCTTCTTTCACTCTTAGGACCCTGTGATTACATTAGGCCCATCAAGATAATCCAGGATAATTTCCCTGTTTTAAAGTCAGCTGCTACTTTAACTCCTCATTGCCACATAATGGAACATACTCAAACCTTCTGGGAATTAGAATGCAGATCTCTTTGAGAAGCCACTAGTCTGCCTATAAAAGTTTCCCAAACATTATGTGGAACTTTAGGTTCACTTAAATAAAACCCCCAAAGATGTTTAATAAGAAGAAACTCTGCTCTTTAGATCTATGACATCTAAAATGTTTGACAATTTTTCAAAAATCTATTATAGCCATGCCACACAGTATCTCCTAATTTATTCTCTGACATTAAATAATTAGACGTTTTTATTTTTAAGCTTTTTTTATCCAGTCAGGAAGGTGAGTTGAGATGTGATCTTTAGCAGAGTAATTCAGCTGTGATGTTGCCAAACTGTGAATTTAATTTTCCTTTGGAAGCCAGGGAAAATAAAATTATAATGAATTTATTCTGGGTCTGATTAATGTCCTTTCTGGGAATAGACTTTGGAGTAACTTAAAAAGTACACAGAGAAATTTGCTTGTGGGTATGCGGGTTGTCTTCCCAGAAGTGATGCTGTGCTCTAGACTGGGCAACCAGAAGAGGGATGGAGGGAAGGAGTGCTCGCAAGTCTGCATTTGTTTCTGTGATCGTCATGACTGTGACTCAGAATGGAATCCCTAAATGAATCATGATCTCATTTGCCACTTTGGAGAAAAAGAAGAAGATGAGTATCTAAATAGAAAAGCAGTTGAACAGTTGTGCTTGATCATGGATCTCAACCATTGAACACTTCCCCAAATTTCTTTTTTCCCCCAAATTACTAATACCATTTTGTCCATGAACTTTATCAGGATTCTTATTAGTGCTATCTCCCTTTTGCTGCCTAACTTTCCAATTATGTTTCTTTTTACTTCTTCTCCAATCACTTTGTGATAAATGTGAACACTTGCCATCATCCTGTGAATTATATCTAATGCATATATTTATCCATTTGGCACATATGCTGTCCACACAGAGACTAAAAAGAACAAGGAAATAAACAGAGAATGGGGGTGTATCATTACTTTTAGATTCATGACTTTGATTTTATTAACCTTTACATGTGATTTTTGCTTAAATCCACTATGACCTATAGAATATTGTTATGGTATATATTTGGGTGACATTTTTTAGAACAAGAAAAAAAAAGAGGCAAAGTAAGCGTTCTTTGAACATAGGTAACGTGTGGTTTAATTTGAGCTCTATACTTCCCTTCCTCAATTCCAAATATTACTTTTTCCTAAAAATATTTCAAAAGTGGAAAGGAAAAAGTAACACGGGAAAACAAGTAGGAATTTGAACACAAATGAAATTCCCTGGTCTCCCCCAACACCACTAATATACAAATAGTCCCGATTGAAGTGGTGAAAGATGTCCAAGAAATCATTATGTGATGAGGACTGGTCTAAACCACCAAGTCTAATTGGGTCTCTCTACACATGCTGTACACTGTATTGCATGTCTTATTTATTTTATAACTGGAAGTTTGTACCTTTTAATCCTCTCCCCCTATTTCATCCATCCCCCCCCACCAACAACCACCAGATTGTTTTCTGTATCTGAGTCTCTTTCATGTTTTGTTTTGTTTGTTCATTTGTTTTGTTTTTTAGATTCCACATATAAGTGAAATCAGATGGTATTTGTCTTTCTCTGACTTATTTCACTTAGCATAATACCTTGGAGTTTCATTCATATTGTCACAAATGGCAAGGTTTCATTCTTTTCATGGCTGAGTAATATCGCATTGCGTGTGTATACCACCTGTTCTTTATCCATTAGTCTATGGATGGACACTCGGGCTACTTCCATATCTTAACTATTATAAATAATGCTGCAATAAACATAGGAGTGTATTTATCATTTCAAATTAGCGTCTCTGTTTTCATATAAATACCCAGAAGGGGGACTTGCTGGATTGTATGGTAGGGCTATTTTTAATTTTTTTGCTGTTTCCATACCAGCTGCACCATGTTGTGTCCCCACCAACAGTGCACAAGGGTGCCCCTTTCTCCACATCCTTACCAGCACTAGCTAGTTCTTGTCTTTTTGATTTTAGCCATTCTGACAGGTAAGAGGTGGTATCTCCTTGTGGTTTTAATTTGCATTTCCCTGATGATGAGTGATGTGGAACACTTTTTCTTATGTCTGTTGGCCACCTCTATGCCTTTTTTGGAGAAATGTTTATTTAGGTCTCCTGCCCATTTTTTAATTGGATTTTTTTTAATATATTAAGTTGAGGATTTTCTTTATGGTAATGATAGCCAGAAAAAAACACCAGTTTACCATTCTTGACAAATATAACGATGCCCATTAATTAACATTTTAGTGATTTACAATATCGAAACTTCTTTTGTGTGTATTATTTCAACTGATCCTTATTAAAACCCAGTAAAATACAATTTATGAAACCCATATTAAAGATTAAAAAAATTAGGCTCTCAGAAACAAGATGACTGTCTCCAAATTTCATGACTTCTCCCCTCTACCATCCCTGAAAGAGGTCATATTTAGTCTCATGTTTTCCAATATCCTTTGGGTACAGTCTTCTCACAAACCCTTTCCACCACGCCCAACTCAACTCAGTCTTTCCCACACCTGGTATACAAGAGCCCTTGGGCTCGCTCTCAGCATGCTGCCAGCCAGGCTCCTGTCACTCTTTCGTTCCACCAGAGCACCTACCACAAGTTGCCTTTTGTCTATTTTTCTAATTACTCTGTGTGTGTGTGTGTGTGTGTGTGTGCACATCTCTCAGCAGAATGAGATCATACTTGCTTTTTATGTTGTTATTTTCACTATGGCATCTCCAACATCTATGGCGATGTTCTGCTCAGTCGGAATTCAAATAATTGTTGAATGAATGAACACATACATGAGGATCATGGATTAATCTACTTGTAGCAAAAATATTATAATATATTCCAAAGCATTCTGAATTCTATTAGGAGTCTGTTGAGTATCTTTTAAGAGTTAAACCATAACGTAGCTAGTCCAAGGATTTTGTGAGGTCTCTCAAATGCCTGGGAGATAGCAGGATTTGCCTGCACTTCCCAGGTAGTATCCTGAAAGCGTTTAGGTCTGGTTATTCTGCATTGCAGGAGTCCCTTGAAACTTCTACTTCTCAAACAATTTGTGTTTTGAAAATATTAATAGTCTGAATCTCGCAAGTTGAACAGTCTCTCGTTGCCAATTTAACACATACTATTAACACTAGTGTTGCATGTAAATCATAGAAAGAATAATAGGTCTTGAGAAGAGGGTATGGTGTTAGTTCTTCCACTAATTTGCCTGGGCTTTTTGGTGGTGGTGGTGGTGGTGGTGGTGGTGGTGTGTGTGTGTGTGTGTGTGTGTGTGTGTGTGTGTGTTTCCCCTGGGAGTCATTTAACTGCTTTGGGCTTTATAATCTTTATAATCCTAATAACGTTAGTAAAGAATAACGAGGTAAACAACAACAACAACAAAAGTAATAGTAAGCAGAGAAAATTATCACTTTGAACCTATGAAATGATACTAATTTTTTTTTTAAGATTTATTTATTTGACAGAGAGAGACACAGTGAGAGAGGGAACACAAGCAGGGGGAGTGGGGAGAGGGAGAAGCAGGCTTCCCGCGGAGCAGGGAGCCCCATGCGGGGCTCGATCCCAGAACCCTGGGATCATGACCTGAGCCGAAGGCTTAATGACTGAGCCACCCAGGTGCCCCAAAATGATACTAATTTAAAAAACATTTGTTAATTGGCAAAACGGACTGAATTTTTATAGCTATTGATCTAGTAATCCCTGTATCTAGATATCAAGACATTAATGTTTTTCAACACTATATAATAATAGAAAGTTGGAAGAAATTCCAGGTTGGAGGAGTAAAAGCATGCATAAGTGACCATCTGGTAAAATCACATATTGAAATATGAAACATTATTGAAATATACTCATACTATGTAAAGAAGTGGAAACATTTGTATTTAAATAAATCAGTAAAAGTGCACTACAGAAGTTCATTTCTATTTGCAATGATGGAAGGGTATGCACTTGCATCAGCATACATACTAACAATTAAGCAAATCAAACTGAAATCATCAAAACAGTGATCTCCTTGACCTAAGATTCCTTTTAGCTTTAGTATCACAATTTGATACAACTTAACATTAAAATAATTGTTTCGCTAAAAAGCAATTTCTAATTCCTAATGATGCATTCCTAAATGCAGACACGGGATTCATTATTTTATAGGTTCTTTTTGTAACTGTAAATTTAATTCTCCATTTTATTTTTGCATTCTTTTCCCAGCAAGAAATAAAGTGGAGAATTTGCCTTTTAAACTTATATGCACATTTTAGATAAAACCTTGAAACCTTTCAATTTAATTTTTACATTTTGACCATTATAGTAATTTTATAAAATGAACTTATACTTTCTGATTTAAATTTGAGAAAAGATAAAATAAAAAAATTCAAATGACATATTCTACAAATTTCATCATGTTTTCAAACAATGTGGTAAATATTAGGATATATTTCATCAAGCACATCTCTCCTCATTTTTAAGCCTATATTTATTTTGAAAAAAAAATACCCTGGGTACTCAGAAATCATGACCTCACCTCAAGAATAAAAATGTTGATTTTAAATAGATGTACATTCTGATGACCAAAGAAGGCTTTTCAGGTATTATGCCTAACGTAAACAGAGGCAAACGTCGAATAAATTCTGGCTCAGTTTGCAGAAAGGTGTATTATAGGCGGCTGTTTTAAACTTCATTAACTCTAATTTTCCATTTCACCGGTAACAGTACTTTACAGGTTCTGAGGACTTTCCCTGAAGCTATTTGTCTAACGCACCAACATTTACAGAATGGTAAATGTAGTACTGGTATGACAGATGTGATTTTCTTACATTTTGCTTGCTGAAAATAACATGGTCCTTTACCACAACTGCATTTTTCTGGGTTCAGAACCCAACCCAGAGAATTTCATTTGGTTTTCTTAATTTGGTCCAGCTGTTGAAGTAAATTGGTTCGCCTGCCCTCCATCTTTCCTTCCTTCTTTCCTTCCCTCCATCCTTCCTTCCTTCCTCCCTTCCTCTCTTCCTCCTTCCTCTCTTCCTCCTTCCTCTTTCTGTCTCTCCAATCATTCTTTGGACACTTAGACAAAATGGAAGTAACCTTGTTGAAAAGAGTGGATTTTCAGGATCAGAAATGCCCCTAGCACACACCTATTTCATAATGCGTAAATCTGCAGGTATTTACAAAGCATGTGCTACTATTCTGTCATCTTGAACTTATTTTTTTCCCTTCTAGTATCCAGGTTACTCCCTCAGATCCCTCTGGCAGAATCCCTCTTACAAACCATCTCTATTAGCTGGACTTTCCCCCTGAACACTCCAAATTAAAGAAAAAGAGATACATAAAAGCAGCTAGTTTGCCAGTTTTGAACAGCAATTAATTTCAAAACTTCTGACTAGTTAGTTGTGAGGGTGAGTATAGAGACTAAATAGTCTCCTTTGTTCAGGCATTCGTTCATTTATTTAATCATTCATTCTTTCACTCTAGATATATAGAATGCCCAGCTATGTGTCTGGAATTAGTCTATGTTCTTGGCATAGAGAAACAAACAAGACAGACAAGGTCTCTGCTCTCAAGGGACTTATCTATTGGGGAAAAATGTACGTAAGCAAGATAATCTCAGAAAATAGTTTAAGTACTATGAAAAATAAGACAAGTTAAAAGGGTAGAAAATAATGAGACTATATGTTGTTTTATAGCGGGTGGTCATGGAAATGACACTGAGTATGCAAAGTGTCTCAGATCAAGGGATGAGCAAGTATAAATGTCCTGAGGTAGGACAAGCTTGTCATGTTAGCAGTGAGAGTTCAATGCTGAAGGTTGGATGGGGAATGTTCATACACAGCCATATAGATTTTATTGCTATAGAAGTGGAATTTTATAGAAGTAGAGCAGAGAAGGTGGAGAGTGGAAGCAGGAAAATCACAGTATGTCACATCCCATGTGAGGCATGAGCAATGGAGTTGATGAAAACAGGACAGACTGAGGATAAGCTTTTGATATTATCCTTGTAGTACTTACTGAGAGATTAGGAAAAAAGCTTCCTAGATTTTGGGTGAACAAGTCAATGATACTATAGTATATTGACATGAAACAATCCTTGTTCATTTCAGTAGGATGAAAGGAATGAAAATCATATTATGTTCCCTTGGATTACAAAAAGCTAAGAATAGTAATAAGGCTGAACAGCAGAGGTGATAAACAGGTACACCAATTGCTATTTAATAAGCTGAACTCATACTCTTTGTTTAAAATACAGTGGGTTATTACCAGTACATTATTTGGTTCCCTGGTGATTTTTCAAAGGCTTGCCCTACTCACATTTGTATCTACTGCTTCTTAATTCAATTAACAAATATTTATTGACTGCCTACTATAACTCAGGTCTTAAGGAAATATGTAAAATGGTACATAGACATAGTCACAAAACTTCCTATCAGAATTCTGACAATTTTCCTCTGAAATTTAGTGCTATAGATAATCCAAGGCAGGTAGATAGTCTCTCTGTAGATAAACTCTTATTTGTTGTAGCTTGTCCCACCTTATGCCTGTGTGACTTTTTTTTGTGTGTGTGGTTGGTATTGTGCTCATTTCTTTTTTTTTTTAAGATTTTATTTATTTATTTGAGAGAGAAAGAATGAGAGACAGAGAGTATGAGAGGGAGGAGGATCAGAGGGAGAAGCAGACTCCCTGCCGAGCAGGGAGCCCGATGCGGGACCCGATCCCGGGACTCCAGGATCATGACCTGAGCTGAAGGCGGTCACTTAACCAACTGAGCCACCCAGGCGCCCAGTATTGTGCTCATTTCTGAAATCCAAGTACTTTGCCAAGTTTCATTATAATTGGTTCCTTCTCATTAATTTTTTGATTTTTCATGGGACCCCTTTTAAGCTACAGATTCAAATCTTCAACTCAGAGAATGTTTCTCCTATTCTGCCTTTGATTTTTCCTTCTGCATTTTTTGAATTAGTTTCTTTTTAAAAACCAACAGTGACCCATGGGATAATTTTTTCTCTCTCCTTTTATTTGCCATCACATTGGATCATTCATCTCTTTGTCTTTTTCTTTTGCCTTCTTCTTGCCATGCTGATTTCCCTCTTCAATGTTTCTGAAACTTATTTTCCTCATAATTTATTTTCATTTCTTCAAATTCAGCCTAAGACCTAGCTCTCTTATTTCCCTCTCTCTCTCGATATCTCCTGTTTCAAGCCTACTACTTTTTCAATATTTATTTAGACTAGAAGGTAGAGGTTTTCAAAATGTCGGTTTTCTATATAAATGGTTTTCAAAGCAGTGCTTTGCTCCCTGCCCCCCAACTTCAGTTCTCCCTTTTATTTCATATGACAGGATCTTTTCATAAGGCTCTAGCTATTTTTACAATGTTTTCTCATCCTTGAATGATTTCTATCGAGGCTGGCATTTTGCCAATCAACAAACTTTTCATATTCTCCTTACTCTGTTGTTGTTGTTGTTTTTGTCCTTTTGGCTTTTAAAGAATAGTCCTTTCACATATTAAGCAGGAAAAGTAAGTGCTGTGTAACATTCTGGTCTTTTAAATGTTTTCTTGAATGTGAATTTGTTGACCTAAGGAGGAAATTCTTGGTTCCATCACCTGGTCATCTTTCTTTTTGGATACAATGAAAAGAGGAAAATTTAAAAAAATAACGTAGAAACTCAGGAGTGCACCATTTCTGTGGCTCTACCAGGAAACAAAATGCCTGTATAAGATGGTACAAAAGTAAATTGCCTTTCCACTTGCGAATTTACTGGGTTGGACACGACATATTATTTTCTACCCAGTTTTTACATGTAACTTCTTTGAATTTCAATCCCAAAATTAGTGCAAAAAATGTAGTAATTAGGGCATAAGTTTAGAAACTTAAAATCTTTTGTTCTCCTAGAAACTGACTCTAGATAAATAGTGCTGGTTTCCTCACTCTGGCCAACAAAGAACCTGCATTTTTGTGGTAAACTAATTACCCCTTGTCACCAACAATATATGAGAGCTCTGGTTGTTCCACACCATTGTCAGGGGTTGGTATTAAGAGTCTTTTTAATTTTAGCCATTGCCATAGGTACATAGTAGTATCTTGAGTTTTGTTTGCTTAGTTTTCTGTTTTTAAAATAAAATTGTATATATTAAAGGTGCACAACATGATGATTTAATATACACATACATAGTGAAATGATTACTATACTCAAGTTAGCATATTTTCTCACATAGGTACCATTTTCTTTCCTTTGTGATAAGGACACCTGAAGTCTACTCTCTTCGCAAATTTCCAGGATTCAATACAATATTATTAACTATAGTCTTCAGGTGGTTTGCATTAGCATCTCCCTGATGACTATAGGTGTTGATCTTGACATGCATTTTTTTTGTTGTTTTTTATATATTTTCTCTTGTGAAGTATCTGTCATTTTTTTTTCAATTCTTTACGTTTGTTTGGTCTTATTGCATTTCTAAAGTTTATTGCTAGTTAGCTAGCTATTGTGTAAAAGCACTTTGTTAAATATATATATTGTAAACATTTTCTCTCAGTCTGTAGCTTCTTTTTTCCTTAAAATGTCTTCTGAAGAGTAAATATTTTAATTTTGACAAAGCCCAATTTATCCACTTTTTCTATTATGGGTCACACTTTTTGTATCTAAGAAATCTTTGCTTACCTCAAGTTCATAAAGAATTTCTCCTATGTTTTCTTCTAGAAATTTTATAGTTTTAGCTTTTATATATAACATATATGTATATGTTTCTTTCTTTCCCAGTTGAATTGCCTTTTTACCATTGCTGAAAACCATTTGACTGTATGTGTGAGGGCTCATTTCTCAGCTCTGTCTTCTGTTCAGTTGATCTTTACATCTGTCTTTTTGTCTTTTAACCTCACTGTAGCTTCATGGAAAATTTCAAAAACTGAAGTCCTCATATTTTTTTTCTTTAAGAAAAAAGCTTTGTATCTATTAGGTTGTTTGCATTTCCATGTAAGCTTTAGAATCAGTTTATTGATATCTAGATAAAGCCTTTTTTAAAATTACAATTGGGATTGTGATGAATCTATACGTCAATTATCCTAACAATACTGGATCTTCAAGTGGTGAAAGTATGTATCTCCATTGTCAAGGTCTTTAATTTCTATTAAAAGTATTTTATAGTTTTTTTTGCATATGTCTTACACATCTCTTGTTAAGTTTAGTCACAAGTTTTTCAAAATGTATTGTATGATTCTAAGGTAAACAGAATTTTTTTTAAAATTATTTTACAGTTGTTTTTTTTTTTACTGCTAGTAAATAAAAACAAAGCTAATTCCTGTACATTAACTTTCCATTCTGCAATCTTGCTAAATTCACTTATTAATGTTAGTAGGTACCTTTCCACTGGTGTCTTAGAATTTTCTATGGACATGTTCATGTTGTCTTGAAGATAGTTTTACATCTTCTTTCTAATTGTCATGCTTTTCACTTATTTTTCTTATCTACTGCACTAACTAGGGTTTTCTGTATAATGTTTCATAGAAGTGGAAAGATTAATCATTCTTGCTTTTTCCTAATCTTGGGGTGAGAGCATTCTCTTTCATTATTTACATACAGTATCCCAGTTAATTGTCCTAAGTAACTTGTGTGGTAGGCACCTTTGCTATCATTCCCCATTTTAAGCCTAAAGTGATAAACTGAAATGCTTAATGTCACACAGCTTGTAATCATAAAAACAAAGGCTATCCCAGGCAATTTGACCACAGGCTTTTACTCTTTTTTTTTTTTAAGTTTTTATTTAAATTCCAGTTTAATTACCAAATTAAACATACAGTGTTTATGTATGTTTAATTAATTTAATTTTTATGTATGTTTAATTAATTTAACTAAAAACCAAATTACACATACAGTGTAATATTAATTTCAAATGTACAATATAGTGATTAATTTCAAATATACAATATAGTGATTCAGCACTTCCATACAACATCTGGTGCTCATCAAAAGTGCCCTCCTTAATCCCCATCACCTATTTCCCCCTTGCCCCCACCCCTCTCCCCTCTGGTATCCATCAGTTTGTTCTACATATGAGTGAGATCATATGGTATTTGTCTTTCTCTGACTGACTTATTTCACTTAGCGTAATACTCTCTAGCTCCACCCACATCATTGTAAATGGCAAGATTTCATTCTTTTTCATGGCTGAATAATATTTTATTGTCGATATCTACCACCTTTTCTGCATTCATTCATTAGTGGATGGACACTTAGGCTGTTTGAGGCTTTTGCTCTTTATGGTTGCTCTTTATTGCCTCAGAAGTGGAACCAGATTCTGAAGCAACAGTTCAGGCTTCCACACAGGCTGCTTGTACCTCCCTCAGCTTTGAGACCTGAATCTCACTAGCTTCACAACCCCTTGGGCATCCCCACCTCTGAACTAGAATTGCCCTGTTCTGACCCACTGGTGTAGCAAAGATATGAACCTCCACATATGGTGGGAATAGTCTTCATCAACTCAGGTTGCTTAGTAACAAAACAGCACCGACTGGGTGGCTTATCAAAAACAGAAATTTATGTCTCACAGTTCTGGAGGCAGGAAGTACAAAGTCAGGGTGCCAGTATAATCAGGCTGTCCTGGGGGCCCTCTCCTGGATGGCTGATGGCCGACTTCTCGCTGTATTCTCACGTGGCAGAGAGCAGAGCAAACCAAATCTTCTGAGACTTATCAGGACAGTAATCCCATTCACGAAGGCTCCACCCTCTTGAACTCCCCTAATGTTAATTACCTTCCCAAAGCCCCATCTCCTAAAACCATGATACTAAGGTATAGGGTTTCAACATATGAATTTTGGGGTGTCAGAAACATTCAGCCCATGACAGGGATGGAATGGATAAAGGGGTGGATGAGGAAGTAAGGGAGTAAAGTAGAGGCAATACCAGTAATAATATGGAGCTGGAAAAGTGACCTTTTTCTGCCCCAACTCTGTTAGCAGCTCAGCTCCTTAGCCCCTAGATCATAGATGAGGCTTATGTTCATCTCATCTATCTATCAAAACCCTTTTAAATTACTTATTCCTTGTCTCTTCTTTCTTTCTTTTTTTTTTTTCTTGTCTCTTTTTCTTATCAGAATATAAACCAATTGAGCTATTGGTTGTGAAACAATGAGATTATATCAGTGGACACACTTGTCAACCAAAAGCTGCTGGATCAATACAAAGTATCATTGCTATTGTTATTATTATAGCAACAAAGGAAAACCCAGAGAATGACTATAACCTGCTGGAGGTTAACCAAACTCACTGAGGTAATCAGTTTGCTACATATATATATTTGTGAACACCGAATCCTTATATTGTACACCTTAAATGTATGTAAGGTTATGTGTCAATTATATCTGATTAAAACTAGAAAAAAAATTAGCATTTTCTCCTACGAAAACAAAACCCCCCAAAAAACTCTGAATCAGTGTGCTATTTGTAAGAGTCAGGAAGAACCAAAGTCAAAAAGTTCTAGCAACCCACGAAAAGACCTTTCACATTATTACCTGATTTCCAACTCTTGCCAACTAGGGCTTGAGGCATCCTGTCTCAGACAGTTTAAAAGTGGACACTGGTATCTGGAGAAAATGTAGGCTTTGTAAATGTGACAGCAACTTTCAGACCTGGGCTAAACCATACCACCTGTTCATAAATCATTAGAGTTTTCTGCCCTGACATTGCCTCTCAGAAAATTTCTAGCTCTATTGTCACTCATCTTATGTAAACAAATCGCAACTGTATCTATCGATGAGAGTTGCCAAAGCTAGGAAAAATACCCTAGGAAAAAAATCCATCTATCAATCCAGATGGTATGAGAAGGATCTTAATCAAAATACAGCATCCAAAAACATCTGGTCTCATAAGCTTTGTTTATCATTGCCTAGGCCTCAGTGACAGCTTTGTGATTTGTAGGTGGTCTGGTATTTCTTACAGTGTTCCAGATGGTTTTTTTTGAAATCAATGACAGCCACAGGAAATTTGTTTAACATTATAATTTTTAATCATGAAGAGGTGCACAATACTCTCATTTCCTCTCAAAATCTTCTCAGATGTTATCTTTGTATTCATTTTTAAAGTTTATTGAGAGAATGTCTCACTTTCACACCCCACAGTTATTTATTAAAGGAAAAAAAAATATGTACATTTTTTGTTTTTATTTTCTCCAGACCGATCATAGCTCTTGTCATATCCTAAGGCCTCAATAAGTGTGTGAATTAAAGGAATAAATGAATGAATGATCATATTAATTAATTTTTTTTCTCTTATGAGCATGATAACATTGCAAGAGGATACACCCGCCACCCCCCCCACATATAGTAAATGGTTTTGTGAAAAAAGGGAAAAAGGTAAACTATTTCAAGAGAAATATTTTATATTTATCATAAATTAATTCCAGATCAAATGACCGTGTGGATTCTTGATAAACTAGCAATCAATATAAGTGATTACAGGATTGTCTATGCTAGCATTCTATAAAATAATCACCTCAGCTGTGGACATGTTTCCATGGTTTTCTAGTTAAATGTGCTGGTACAGTGCCTGAGGCCCACTGAGACCTTCCGTAGATTCAGGAATATGCTTGCTTTATGGTACAGCACTGTTTATTCATAACTGTCAAACCACCAGCAAGTTATCAGCCCACATTCAAGACAGGCACCAAGCTGCACTTTTGTTAATACGAGCTCTTGAGGGAAACAGAAACGAAACTGTTTTATACAATTTTAAACTCGTAAGAGAAAACACAGGAATCTTTTTCAAAAACAATAAAATCCTTTCTCCTCAAGAAGTTTTTCTTTCTTGGTGTTGTTTAAGCAAGGACTGTTTTGGAAATGCTGACATGATCTTAGCAAAGGCATCCAGAGGGAAACATATAACATGTTTATTTATCTTAGAAACCACAGGAACATTGCAAAAGGCCAGAATTGGCCCTGTAAAATGCGTTGCTAACATGTACAGTGTGATTGCTTAGTTTGGATAAAGTCAAGTCACTTCTTCACTGATAAAGGACAATCCATATTCTGGCATCTCCTGAATTTATGTCTACAGCCCAACCCTCTCCCCTGAGCTCCAGACTCCTAAATCCAAAGCCTCCTTGCTACCTCCATGGGGAAACTGAATGTGAATCGCAAAATGAACAGATCCAAAAAAACCTTTTGATCCCCCCCCCACCTCCACCTCCTCACAGTCTTTCCCATCTTAGGCAATGGTGACTTCATCCTCTCAGAGGCTCAGGCCAAAATTCTTGGAGTCATTTCTGTCTCTATTTTTTCTTTCTCCCCATTTAGTCTCTCAGCCCTCCTTGCCCTCTGTATCTGTAAGACACTTCCCTAGTGGGACCCTTCTCAGCAGCTTCTCTGCTACTATCCAGGTCATAATGCTGCTACGAACCAGCATCCCATCGTGCTGGTTCATTGCAACAGCATCCTAAATATCCTTCCTGCGTCCCTCCTTGTCCCTGTATGGTTTATGCGGTTGAAGATAGCCCCTGAGAGACAGTTGAATCAAGTCATCTTTCTGCTGAGAACCCTTCCATAGCTTCCTGTCTTACTCAGAGGAATTGGTAGTCTTTAAAACTGCCTAAAAGCCCTACAGGGTGTGGGCCCCTATTCCCTCTCTGACTTCGCCTTCTCCTTTCTCCCTTTCCTCTGTTCACATTTGCCCTCCCTGTTGTTACTAGAACCTGCCACGCAAACTTCCAATTTAAGGCTCTTTTTTTTTTTTTTTTTTTTTTGGCTTGCTTCCTTCTGTCTTTCATATCCCTGCTCACCTGTCACTTGATCTGAAGGTCTTTCTCTGACCATCTTACATGAAAGAGCGGGTCCCGCCCCCCACATGCCTCACCCCCTGTGTCCTTTGTCACGCCCTGCACCACGTGACGGCTCCCGCATGGCGGTGGCAACACATCCTTCCTCGCTCCACCTCAGCCACTAGAACAGCGTCAGGCACACAGCGGGGCTCTAAGAAACGTGTAAACAATAAACAAATAACAATAAACAATAAACAAAGTCATGTGTGGCAGAAAACATAGCGGGCCTGAGCCAGGAGGGTTGGATTATTTTGATATTTTACAGAAACTTTAAAGTTGATTTGTGTCCCTATGCTTGTTCATGGCAACGTGCAAGCAGTCGCTTAGCCTTCACAGTCCATATTGACATAAATGGCCTGGGGAGGAGGTCTCCAGATCACCGAGGGCTGACCCATCGCTGTGAGTCCTACTGTCAGGAGGAGTCTCCCCCAGTTCTCTGATTATCCCACCTTGAGGGGAACACATGGACTATCTCTTACTTCAGAATTATTTAAATTCATGTGAAGGGTGTTTTACACTCCACGATGTTTATGTGTGTATTTGATTGTATTAAGGGTAGAGTTTTCCCTCTCTCGATTTTTCTTTGTTTTCCACTGTTCTGCTCTGTTGTGTGAAATCGGCAGCCTGTTGCAGACCTGTGACTCGAAGTAACTGTGACAGATGGTGTGCTGGGATATATAAGCAGATCCACTGAAAAAACTCTGCAGCAATAAATGTGGGAATTACAAAATGAGCAGCAAAGTGAAGAATGAAATGGCTGTGATATCGACTCAGCCACCTATAATAAATACCTCTGCTGCGGGAGAACAGAGTCTGATGGGCAATGGAATCTGGTCAAGAGCTGTGTGTGTTAGGGGTAGTCTTCCAGAAGGCCTCCCTGGAACTCTGGATGAATGGGAAACTGGTGTATATAACATTTCCAGTTTACTTGAGGGACTAGGCATTCCTTTGTTTGTACAGACGATAAAGCAATGGGATCTTGCCTCCGTAGCTGTGATTAAACTGCAGAACGAAGGAGTTCTTGGAATAGTATTATGGGGTAGGAGGAAGAGAAAAAAAGAAAAGAGAGATAATGATGATGATTCAGTAAAATAAGTGAACCAGAAAGAAAGAAGAGACCCAGTCTATGCCTGATTTATGTGATGAGAATGACACAGTAATTTTCACTGCCAGATCAAAGTCACTGAAGAAGAATGCATTAAAAAGAACATAAATACTGTGTTCTGGAAAACTTGGGTGGCTTGAATATAGTAAGATGACTTAAAACTATTGTGAATGCATGAAGGGTGCTTACCCAACCACAGAGGGTTAGAGGCAAATTTACACTTTCCAACCTCTTATGTAATCCATACACAATCAAACACAATTGACAACAAAAATAAGAAAAAAAAAGTAGTTTTATAAAGATAAAAAGAAAGTGAGTGTTAATGGTTGAATTGTGTCCCTTCCGCCACCCCCCAGATATGTTCAAAGTCTAATCTCCAGTACCTGTGAGTGCGAGAGACCTTATTTGGAAAAAAGGTCTTTGAAGATGTAATCAAGTTAAGATGAGGTCACACTGAACTGGGATGGGGCCTAATCCCATATAACTGGTGTCCTTACAAGTAGAGACAGACACACAGGAGAAGAAAGCCTTATGGAGATGGTGGCAGATATTTGCGTTTTGCTACCACAAACAAAGGAACATCTGAAGCCACTCCGAAGCTAGGAGAAGCAAGGAAGGATTCTTCCCTAGAGGCTTCAGAGGGAGCATGGCCAACACCAGAATTATGAGAGGGTAAATTTCTGAGATTTCAAGCCACTCCCTTTGAGGTCGTGTGTTACAGCGGCCCTAGGAACCTCACACAGTGGGGGCTTCTCACCGGAGCCAGCCAGGGGTGGGGGCAGGCAGACAAGAGTCAGCCATGGTCCCATACGAGATGAGAGAACTCTGTTGTTTTGTTCCTCAAAGTACGGACCAAGAAGCAGCAGCCTTCCTGGGAGTTTGTCTGAAATGCCTGATTTCAGACCCCATCTTAGACCTGAGAACTAATTGCTCTTGAGATGATTGCAGCCCAAACTACATGACCTGGCAGCCAACGTTATGTGAACCCCTTCCATGTGCAGGGCTCTGGTCTAAGAGTTACACAGTATGTTAACCCACTTCATTTACACACCAACCTGTAAGGTAGGGACTAATATTATTTCCATTTCACAGGTAAGGAAATGAGCTACTGAAAGGATAAGTAACATTGCTCAGTAATGCAAATAGCAATTGTTGAAGTCAAGGAAATAAGCTGTGTCTATCTTTATTTCAAAGGAAACATATGTAAGAAAGAAGTTGCTTTGCTACTTGAGAGAGGGGTGCTAAAGGGTCAGGGCCTCACTCCCTTGTGAGTCCTGACAAAATTAGAAGCAGCTACACTGCTGGCAAAGGTGTGTTGGAAGATCCATTTTGTAGATCAAAGTCCAAATGGTCTTCTCTGTTCCTTTGCTTGATCCATCCCTCACCCGGTTGTAAGTTAAGCTACAGAGTAACTGCCAGATTTTCTCCTACAACACGAAGGCTACCACATGCAGGAGGGAGGACTAGAGAAGAGAGGGTAGCTTTCAGGATCCAGCTCTTAAGAAAATATCTAGTGAAGCTGTGGACCTTGAACACCAAGGTAAACTATCTTTTTACTGTAGTAACGAGAGTGGGATCCCTTGGGAGATGTAAGAAAGAAGAAAAATAAAGCCATTTCCTCCCACCTATTGACCATTCTGGGAGAGCCATGTTTTGTGGGCCAGCAAGACTGTGGAAAAAGGGAAAGAGTGGCTTCCTCTGATACCCTCTCTAGCCCTGTGTGTATTAAAGGTAAATGCAGACTACTGCGTCTGTTTCAGAAGAAGGTAAAGAAGTTGAGGAAGACCTCCTTTTTATGTCAGCCTATCAAAGAAGACGTGCCTAGGCACACCCCTGCATCTTTGAACTTAGTCTCTTGCCTTTAGCCCCTTCTTCCAAATGCTCCTGTTGAACTCTTACACATTCATCAAAACCCACCACAAAAATTACTTCCTCAGTGAAGTCTTTCATGGTCCTCTCTGCTCATTCGGCTACCCTTGGCAGAGCTGATCATCCCTCCTATGAGCCACTCCCGTAACTCGCGTTTAGAAGCATACTTTGGAGATATTGTGGGCTCAGTTCCAGACCACCGCAATCAAGCAAATATCCTGATAAAGTGAGTCAAATGAATTTTTTAGTTCCCTAGTGCATATAAAAGTTATATGTACACTAGACTGTAGTCTATTAAGTGTGCAATAGCACTGTGTCTAAAAAATATACATATCTTAATTAAAAATGCTTCATTGCTAAAAAATGGTAACCATCATCTGAGCTTCCAGTGAGTTATAATCACTGATAACAGATCACCATAACAAATATAATAATAATGAAAAAAGCCTGAAATAGCGCAAGAATTACCAAAATGTGATAGAGACACAAAGTGAGAGAATGTTGTTGGAAAAATTGTATCGATACACTGGCTCAATGCAGGGTTGCCTCAAACCTTCCATTTAAAAAAAAAACACAACATCTGCAAAATGCAACAAAGCAAAGCACAGTAAAATAAGATATGCCTGTATTTCTTTTTTTTTTTTAAGATTTTATTTATTTATTTGACAGAGAGAGACACAGTGAGAGAGGGAACACAAGCAGGGGGAGTGGGAGAGGGAGAAGCAGGCTTCCCGCCGAGCAGGGAGCCCGATGTGGGGCTCGATCCCAGGACCCTGGGATCATGACCTGAGCTGAAGGCAGACGCTTAATGACTGAGCCACCCAGGCGCCCCCGATATGCCTGTATTTCTAATGATAAAATTTATCCCTCTGTATATTATTTGCTTAATGATTGGTCTTTGTTAAACTATGATCACCTTAAAGTCAAGAACGGCCTCTTATTCATTTTTATATCCTAAGTTAGACACAAGCCTAGTAAATATTTTTGCATGAATAGAAATACACTCCACACCATGAAAATCATATTTAAACTCATTATGAGGGGCGCCTGGGTGGCTCAGTTGGTTAAGCATCTGCCTTCAGCTCAGGTCATGATCTCGGGGTCCTGGGATCAAGTCCCAAGTCGGGCTCCCTGCTCAGTGGGGAGCCTGCTTCTCCCTCTCCCTCTGCCCTTGCACTCCTGCTTGTGCTCTCTCTCTCTCTCTAGCAAATAAATAAAATCTTTAAAAAATTAAAACTCATTTGGAGTATTTAGAACATCACATCCAATGTGATGTCATTAATGATGTATGGCTATTAACTTTAAATTAATTAAAATTAAATAAAATTTAAAATTTAGTTCTTCAGTTCCATCACATTTCTAGTGCTCCTACCTGGATATGCTAATGGGTACCATATTAGACAGTGCTGATACAGGACATTTTTAAAGTTGAACAGTGTAGTTTCATTTTTTTTTATGAACAAATTTATTCTTTTTGAAGTGTAACAAATCACAATGGTGGGATGACCCATTATTTTATAGCCCTTCACCATATGGCAAAGAAGATGAAAGATGCTGTGGATATTCAGTGATTCTTCATTGTGGGACACAAATACATTCTTTTCTAAAGTAGCCGCAGACAACACTTCAAAAGGATGGAAAGTTCGCCTTTCTTATTTACAAGCTGTGTGTCCACGGAAAAACTACTTGACTTCTCTGAGGCTTCATTTGCTCATCTGTAAAAAAAGATATTAAATAACCATACATAGCCCACAGGGCTATTGTAAGTATTAAATGAGACACTGTATGTACAGTTAAGACATAGTGTTGAATAAATGACAGTAATTATGTTTATGGCACCTGCATCTCAGGACACTGACCTGTTACCACAGTGCAGAGGAACCACTAAGAACCATAAATAGATGCCTTTCTCAGTTTTTCAGACTTCCACCTTTGGCCCTGACATGTTTTGAGTTGTATAGTTGTTTGTAAACTATGATGAAAGCAAAGGCTGACCCTAACTCAATTAGCACACATCAGAATTATAACTCTGGCTCTGCATGTATTATATCTGAATTTCATTATCTGTGAAATAGGAACAGTACCTTCTCATGGGATTTTTGTGATAAGCAGATGTGGACCAAAAAGAGCCTAGCACAGAAGCTTTGTATGCACCGAATAAACTCCAGAAATTAATATCTATTGCTGTTGTTATCTTTCTACCAGGACTTGTCTCATATTTATAATATATTCAGTGCTAGTTTATTGAATGAATGAATGAATGAAATATGCTGAATCAAGAAATAGCCTCTCCTACTTATTTATTGCCTGATGCCAGACTGTGAATAAATATCACTAATATGATCACTTCATGGAAGTCCAGCATGTGATTAAATAGCTCACATAAAGCACTGTATATTTCAGGCAGTAACTGTTATAAAGGAGAATATGACCTTGACTACAAGAGCTTAGAGCTCTCTGTTCTGATTCTCATGATTATCCAAATATTATTTTTATTTTCTGGCAATTTATGTATAATGCATAATTGACTGCCCATTAATATTGACAGTGTAAGTTTTTTGTTTACACTTTTTTAACACTAACCATTTCTTAAGTAAGTAAAACGCTGCTTCAGTTAAAGCCATTATAAAAATAGCCCCATGTTTCCTAATGGAAGACCAGATTCAGTTAATCATTTGATGAAGTTTTATCAAATAAATATTGTTTTGTTTGTTAGCACCTCTGATTAATGCAGAAAAGTCTAAAATGATTGGATTTCAGAAAAGGTGCCTGGGATGACATAGGATGTGAACATCATGTTTATCTGTGGTTGGTGAAATTTGTTTAATAATCCTACAGATATAATCATAGTGCCTGGGCTTTTTAGTTACTCTCCAAGTGCCCTGACCAGATCCATTTTTCTTCCATCTCTGTCCTGCACCAAGAAGAACCTTCCTCTCTCTAGCTTTCTTGATGGTTGTCTTCCCTTTAGGCTTCATCGGTGGGAGGATCTGATGTAGAAGGAGAGAAGGGGACATACCTAACCTCTGGCAGATGTGGCATCCTTCTTGGAACATAGCTGCCTGGGCTCAGAAATCCTCCAAAGTTGTCCTCTCACTTGGCTCCAGAAACTCACTTCTTCCCCTGCCCCCGTAGCCATCTGGGCGGCAACGGTTTTCCACCACTGGCATCTCTTGGTGCCTTGTCATCCATTGTTTGGTGCAGTAGACTCTGCACACACTCTATAATAGTCCCTTCATTAAATTATCTTCATTTGAACTCTCAGATGTAAATTCTGTTTTCTGCCAGATGCTGACTTACACAAAGATTAAAAGAGAAAGTTTGGTTACCAGGTATTTGACTACAGGAAAGTTACTTAATTTCTCCTAACTTCAGTCTACTTTTCTACAAATTGGGAATAACAATAACCTTTGCTCATTTACTCTATAAAGCTATGAAGTTGCTATGTAATAATTAGAGAGAATCTCATGACTTCTCCTGGAAATTTTGTGTTGATATGCTTTTGTGTTCTGAGTAGTAAATAATGAGGGAGATTCATATTTCAACCATAAGGGAGGCCAGCTTGAAAATGTAATAAAGGAAGGCAAAGTTGAAAGAACTGCTGAGAAACTTGGCTAGAACTCTGATCAAACTGAACCTAAAGGCTCATCTAATAGCAGGACTGTTTGGGTTTTCCATTATGGTTTAAACCAGTTTGGATTTGGGGGTGCCTGGGTGGCTCAGTTGGTTGAGAATCCGACTCTTGATTTTCACCACAGGTCATGATCTCAGGCTCTTGAGATTGGGCCCCACATTGGGCTCCTCACTCAGTGGGGAAGTCTGCTTGTCCCTCTCTCCCTCTCTAACCCTCCCCCGTGCGCGTACTTGTGTGTGTGCTCTCTCTCTCTCAAATAAATAAATAAAATCTTAAAAAAAATAACAGTTTGGATTTGGTTATCTGTATTTGCAACCATAAAACATCCAACGTTGTAGACAAAACAAACTATCCTCACATGTTTGTTTATTAGATGTTGATAGCATAAATGTAGTTTAGTAAATCTCCACTTTTTGTAAATCAGCCCATTCCCCAGGCTTGTTGAATGGTCTGCTTTGATAGGTCTCTATAATTCCTGAAGAAAAAATTCTAAATTTGAAGTTTTAACTAAATGCAAGAATTATTTCTAATACATCTAGTAATTATGGAAATATTCAGGTGAGCAGCCTGATTATTCGCAGTTATAAAACTGATTTAGTATCCTAGTAACTGAAAATACCAGCTTTCTAGACCAATCAGAAGAAAAATCAGCTTTGGGCTTTATCAGCTTAGCACTGATTATAGATAATGTAAGTTATAATACACAAATGTCAAAAAACAGGAGTAAAAGAAATCTCTGAGAACTTGAAAAGATGTGCCATTTTTGTCTAGAACACAATGTCTGCTCTCTTCAGAAAATGGGGTTTAGGGAAGATTTATAATTACACTTTTATACAATGGTAATTTTGAATGTATTTGTACATTTATTTTTTTCAAAATGATGACATTAGCAAAAATCTTACATAGCCTGTATTGAATTTACATATTCAAATGAGGCTTTACCAATAATAGGGGATTAACACAGAGCTAGATAGAATTTGGTTTGACTTTATGTCAAAGGATCTAACAGCCTATGGAGCTACAGAAGATGGATACTTTTTTTATTTGATTCCTTCTAAAAATTAAACAAGAAAAGCTTTACTAAATTGTTGACATATATATATATATATATATATATTTACTCTAAATTTTATGTTTAGGGAAATAAGAATATCTGCAATATTTCAGTTAACATCAACAGAAAGCTTCAAAAAAGAATTCTGAAAATGGCAGGCAAAATATTTTTTATTGTAGGCAATTATTTAAACTGCATATTTGGCTTTATATATTATAAATTGTGTGGGAAAAAGATCCACATTGCAGTTAAGTTTCCAGTATCTAGCTTCCATTTTTTTTTCTTGAGCAATGATATTAATGGGATTTTGCCAGGTTATAAAAACAAGGGCTTTCTTGGCAATTATTTATAATTTCCAAGCTGGATGGCAGAGCGCACATAGACACATCGGAAGGTGGATGGCTGGATTTCCCAGTACTGGACTGGGTTGCTGAAAAGGCTCACACCTGAATAAGAGGCCTTTTTGGTGTTGTATCCAGGTGGGCAGAAGTCGTTAGGCCCAACTGCAGAGATATTGTTGTTATGAAGGTAGACAACCTACAAAATGAAATAATGGAGAATGATTATTTTCCTCTAAATAGACTAAGCCATTCACGTAAATACTTTATTCTTTTCCCTTTATTCTTTATCCTTGACCCTTTCTCTTACACTCTCCACCCAACCATCAACAAATGCTGCTAGCTCAGTCTTCAAAATGTACATGTAACCCAGTGCTTCTCCCCGTAGTGACTCCTAAAACATTATCCCAAACTGCCATTATCTCCTTCTGGAGGATTGAAGTCATCATTCCTACTTCCTCTTTTGCTCTAAAATCAGTCTTCCTTCCTTCCTTCCTCCCTCTTTCTCT
>NW_027397076.1:17192307-17264873 GCF_003265705.2 Callorhinus ursinus | reverse complement strand
CTTCCTTCCTTCCTTCCTTCCTTCCTTCCTTCCTTCCTCCCTTCCTTTCTTTTTTTCTTCATAAAGCAATTATTTTAAAAAGTAAGCCAAGTTATATATTCTTTGCCTCAACACTCCAGGGGCTTCCTGTCTCATGCAGAATGAAGTCCAAAGTTCTCAGATTGGCTCACAAACCTAACAGGATCTGAGATCCTTCTGCTCTGACCTCATCTCCCCTTACTATGCAATCTAACCACTCTGGCCTACTTGCTTTTCCTCTATTACAAAAATCACAGTCCTTCCTTAGGTTGGCACACCTTGTTTCTTCCATGTGAACTGATCTTCTCCAAGATGTCTATGGGGCTTACTCCCTCATGTAATTCATGTAACATTTTCTTACCAAAGATGTCTCTTCCCTGACTATCCAATTCTGCCATTCTCTGCCCCAATTCATTTCTTTAAATCTTCATACTAATTGTCACTATATAGCTTATTATATATTTATTTGTTTTGTCTGTTTTCCTCCTCTAGAATAAAAGCTCCATGGAGGAAAGAAACTTGTTCTGTTTTGTTTATGACTATATCTTTAGTGTCTACTAGAACAGAGTAGGTTTTCAATAATATATGTTGAATGAATATAAGAATAGATTCGTGTTATTTCATAAATTGTGTCTACATGGAATATTATGTTTTCAGGGCAAAGATAAAATGATGTACCTTTTAATTAAATTAGACAAAATGCGGAAGTAATATATAGTGAAGAAAAAGTGTACAGGCAGTATTAGAATCAAAATAATCACAAACCCTAAGAAACACTGAGCATTTGGAAATGAATAGACCTAGAAAGTTTTAATAAAAATGTACTGTGTGTTACAAATTCTACTTATGAATATACTTCTACTGTTCAATAGTTTTCTCTGAAATGTATTTTATGATTACGTTTAAGATAATGGTAACTTGTTAATAGATTTTTCTCAGGGAAATTAAATATCAGACTTATGAAAAGGACTTTAGAAATGGGTTTTTACTTCCATTACATACATGTGAATTCTGAAGAGCAAGAAGTGACTTATACAACCAAAGTTAAAATATAGTAAAAAGGCAACAATTTCTAAAGTACATTATAAAACCTATGAGGTTCTCCCTCATAGTAGTTAACTTAAAATATTTTTCTATCTGCCAGAACACTCACACTTACATGCAGGTGAAAGGGGCCTTGTTTAAGAAAGAGTTTGGAAAGAGAACAATAGATATCACATAAAAACAGAAATGAGGAATATTAAAGACAAGCAATACCTGCGAGTACTTTTTTTTTTATAATTCTCAAACTGAAAATTTCTTTTCATTTGCCATTCTCTAATTCCTAGCAATGATTAGCAAGAAAGGGGAGATATGTTTGGTTAGAGTTTATGACTAATACTGAAGACGACGGAAAACAATATCAAGACATAAAGCAAGTATTAGTCTGTGTAAAAAAGAAAACTATATTCCTAATTCATTTTATGAAGTCAGTATTTTCTAATATTAAAGCCAGACAAAAATCATCACACACACACACAACCTACAATCAAATATTTATTTTTATTTTTTAAAGATTTTATTTATTCATTTGAGAGAGAGAGACAGAGAGAGACAGAGATAGAGAGAGAGCACAAGCAGGGAAGAGAGGGAGAAGCAGGCACCCTGCAGAGCAGGGAGCCTGATGCAGGACTCGATCCCAGGACCCTGGGATCATGACCTGAGCCAAAGGCAGACATTTAATTGACTGAGCCACCCAGGCACCCTCAAATATTTCATATAAACATAAACAAAGAACTTTAATAAAATATTAGGAAACTGTATCTCCTAACATAAAAAAAAGACTATACTCCATGGCCAAGACCGAGCATGATTTATCTCTGGGATGTAAAACTCGTTTAACTGGAAATTAATTAATATACTATGTTAAAGGAATAAAAGGCAAAACCACATGATAATCTCAAACACACAAAAAGCATTTGAATACACATTCATGATAAAAATTTTCAATAAGCTTAAGAATAGAAGAGAACTTTCTCAACTTGATAAAGAGCATCTACAAAAGACTTGTAGTTAACATCATGCTGAAAGGTAAAAGACTGAATGTCCACCTCTCTCTTAAAATTGTAAACAAGGCAAAGATGTCTAATTTCATCACTTCTATTCAGTATTGCACTGGAGATTCTAGCCAGTGCAGTGAAGCAAGAAAAATAAATGAAAATAATTCAGACAAGAAAATAATAATTAAAACTGACTTTATTCGCAAATGACATGATCCCAAACATGGAATGTCCAAAGAAGTGCACAAAAACTTCTGCAACTAAAAACGATTTCAGCACAGTACCGGGTTAGATGATTGATATACAAAAATCAATTGTATTTGCATATACTAGCAAAAAACAATTCAAAAATGAAATCAAGGTTAATAATTCATTCACAGCAGCATCAAAAAGAGTAAAGAAAATAAGGATACACTTAATAAAAGAACTGTAAGATGTGTACACTAAAAATGAAAAAAACATTGCTGTGAGAAATTAAATAATATGAAATGGAGATATTCTATGCTTATGAATTGGAACACTGAATACTATTAAGATGACAGTTCTCCCCTAATTGATCTATAGATTCACCACAATCCTTATTAGAGCCCTAGCAGGCTATTTTTGCAAAAATGAACAAGCTGATTCTAAAATGTATATGCAAATGCGAAGAAATAAGAATAGCCAAAACAATTTTGAAAAATAAGAGCAAAGCTGGGGGGCCTGGGTGGCTCAGTCAGTTAAGTGTCTGCCTTTGGCTCAGGTGATGATCTTGGGCTCCTGGGATCGAGCCCCACATCAGGCTCCGGGCTCACAGCAGTCTGCTTCCCCCACCCATGCTCACTCCTTCACTCCTTCACTCACTGTCTTTCTCTCAAATAAATAAATAAAAAATCTAAAAAAAAAAGATTAAAAAAAAATAAGAACAAAGTTGAAAGACCTTCACTCCCAATTTTAAAACACAATCAAAAGCAACAGGAATCAAAAGGTATAGTGCTAGCAAACAAAATGTGGTATATCCGTACAATGGAATGGTATTCACTGATAAAAATGAATGTACTACAGATACATGTTATGACTCATGCTATGATACCTAAGGTCATTACAATAAGTGATTCCATTTATATGAAATGTCCAGGAAAGGCAAATCCATGGAGGTGGAAAGTAGATGAATGATTTCCTGTGGCAGAAGACGAGATTGAAAATTGACTAGAAAAAGTAAGAGGTGAGAAGTGTTAGAACTGGATTGTAGTAGGGGTGCCTGGGTGGGTCAGTCAGTTAAGGGTCTGTCTTTGGCTCAGGTAACGATCTCAGGGCTGGGATTAACTCCCACTTTAGGCTCCCTGCTCAGTGGGGAGTCTGCTTCTCCCTCTGCCGACCCCCTGCTCATGCTCACTCTCTCAAATAAATAAAATCTTAAAAAAAAAAAAGAACTGGATTATAGTGATAGTTGAAGAACTATATAATTTTGCTAAAAATAACTGAATTATATACTTACAAAAAAGACAGTAAAGTAGGTGAAATCCCTAAGAGCATATAAGAAGGGAGGTGAAATGGATGCGTGGATAGCCAATAAGAGATGAAAAACCAAGAATGAGGCCCTTGTGTGAATGCCCATGAGATTTGCTAATATTAAACAAAGATTTCAAAATAGCATGTTTTATCATTTTTTCTCTGTGACCCACCATAAGAAACATAATACATGTATTTAGCATATGTAAATCTGTGCATTTAAACAAAGTTTTTATGAAATACTTACCATTACATTGATATTTTATTTTCCATTCATTCTAACCTATCCTAGCCTAGCCTAGCCCATAAATGTTCTTAATTAACTCATTAAACTTATCTTATTAACTCAGTAATACATCCAGACTGACATTTGAAAAACAGCAATCAAGAAGGTAAAACTGATTATTCTAGGATATAAAAATGAAAACAAAACAACTGTCCCCCCCCAAAAAAATGCCCACCACCAACAGAAACCTTATGTAAATCATTATATATTAATTTCATTTGGAGTTTTTGTCACAACTCAATAAAAAAAAGAAGAGAGATTAGTAACATATTGACATAACTGACAGCAAAGTAAGGGATAAACCTATTTTGGACCCCAAGTGAAGAAGTGGAAACATTACCAAAATGGCAACTTTATAAAAAGGATTTATTTATAATAGAACATCAATGTCAAAGTATAATTTTTTAAAAAAGATTTATTTATTTATTTGAGAGAGAGAGAGCGCAAGCACAGCGGGGAGGGGCAGAGGGAGAAGGAGAGAGAATCTTAAGCAGACTCCAAGCTGAGCACAGATCCCAGTGCGGGGCTCCATCTCACAACCCTGAGATCATGACCTGAGCCTAGACCAAGAGTCTGATCCTCGACCGACTGTGCCACCCAGCCACTCCAACATATAATTTCTGAATCATCATGATTAAACTAAGTACCTATGTAAATTTCTGAAAGAAACAATTTAAATGACCTTTAAAGAAACCAAAAAATTAGGTAAAATAAGCAAATACATAAAATCTGTGAATAACCACATTATTAATTTTTTTAAGGATAAACTTTGAACAACATATTTGTTCTATTTCCTCAAAGTAACAATGGAAGTCTTATTTTATTATACATGAAAATATTGTTACTATTTAAACTAATGAGCATGCCTTACATTTATAGATTTATAGACTAGAAAGCTCTGTTACCACAGTGGACCACTGGACCATACCTTTTTGTCCTTATGAATGTACTATAACCCTGTAATCTATAAAGAGTTAACTCAGGCACATTGCTAGCTTAACATTCCCTTTTGACCTACCTGACATCTGTTGAAGCTAAAAATTACAATTGCTATTTTATTCCATATCTATACTTCACAGATTATATCATCTTTTTCAACCAGTATGTTTCTGTTACAGTGATCAATGACTTCAAACTACTTTGCCTGCTTCATTAAAAATATTATATTCTGGAAGTCAGCACTATAATAAATTTAAGGTAATAGTCCTATATTAAAAAATATCATTTAAACCTATATTTTTCAGGATGCCTGGGTGGCTCAGTCATTAAGCATCTGCCTTCGGCTCAGGTCGTGATCCCAAGGGCCTGGAATCGAGTCTTACATCGGGCTCCCTGCTCAGCGGGAAGCCTGCTTCTCCCTCTCCCATTCCCCCTGCTTGTGCTCTCTCTCTCTCTGACAAATAAATAATAAATGAAATCTTTCAAAAAAAAATAAACCTATGTTTTTCATGAAACCAGAATGAATATTAAAAATATCTTTCTGCAAAAAGATTTGTAAGCAAAGCTTCCCTTCCTGCCTCCTAACATCCCAGTAGGGAGTGTTCACGCCCTAGATACTCCTCACACTAGTCAGTGGTATTGCATTACCTGGATGTACTTATGCTCCGCCAGCCCACCAGGTACTTTGATAAGCTTATTGTTGTCCAAGTGAAGCTCCCTCAGATGAGGAGTGTTGGCTAGCGTGCCATTGTCAACAGCAGAGATGCTATTAAAACTCAGTCCCAACCTGCAAAGGAAAGCAGAAATGAATGCGTGCACTGCTCACGGCTGTCCTCCTCACAGGCATTTGTGTGATTTATCCAGTCAACAGTAAAGGACTTTCTTTGTTTTTGCACTTACTGCTCCCTTTGCTTAGAATGCTTTTTCCAACCTTTCTGAGCTTGGATAAAGCCCATTTGTTCTTAAGTTCCCAGCCTAGAGTCACTCTCTTTGAAATTCCTCTGACAGGCATCCCCTAATAAATGTTCCTGTTGTCACCCTCTTAAAAAACTCAAGGGACTATGTACTTGTGTGTATCTCCTAGAGAAAAGTGACTGTCTTGTGGCATACCCAGTATTAACACAGCTTGTTACGATCAATGAATAGCTGTTGAATTGATTTCTCTGTATAATGAATATAATGAATTCACGCCAGGGAAAACTAAAAGGAATACTATTATCATCTTGGTCACTTTGGAAATCAAATAATCATATGTTTATTATATAAATGTATTCACTGGAAATAAAAGGCAGAAGGATCTAATGAATCAATAAACGTCCCTGCCAGGAAGGTTAACAGAATCAGCATCTTGCTTTCCTTTGAGTTTATCAGTGACCATCTGTTACTATCAGAATTTGCCTGGTGCCAACATTCCCAGCTTCTGGCCTTGATCTCTGACCTACGTGTCTCTTTCTTGGCCGCTAGGACATTTCTTATACAATGCCACTCAAAGGTTTGGGTTACATTTTTTAAATTAAATGCATAAAAGGTCAAACTTCTGCAGCTGTGAGGTGTCTTCCTAGTAAATGGGATTCAAAAGGCAGAAGTCGACTTGGAGATAAGGTTAATGTATTTGGCATTCTGGGGATGTATGACTCTCTGGCAAAACCAGGGCGCTGCCAATTCCCAAGGGCAGAGAGAGGATCCCAGGGATGAGACAAGGTAATGGAAGAGAGCCAGAATTCTAGCTCCAAGAGAAAGAGGAAGAGTCTACTGGGCTACTTCAAATGTAGTGGAATAGGCTTAGAAACTTTCTATAGGATGGTTTTTGCCTGCCTTCAGGTAGTTCTCATCTTTGAGCCTTTCTGGGATTTAGATTTTGGTTTATGTAACCAAAGTCTTTCAATTTTAATCATGGCTTGGTATTTCAAATAACTGAGATCACAGTATATTGATTTTAGGCTATTAATAAAACTGTTGGTTTATCTTAGCTATGGATTGTTAACCTGGCATCTTGGCCGAGAACATTTTGTTTTCCCCTCAGTCTTAGATGTTTATCTCTTTTGTTTCTGGTCTTTTCTTTTCTATTATAGAAACATGTCTCCTATTCCTTACAACACTTCAAGTCCCATATCCAATTTTGGGCTAATCCAGTTTTAGAATATGATATTCCTAATAATTGATTCAAAGAAACTTCACTTTTCTGATGATTTATTTATATATTCAATCAATAAATGTTTTTGAGGACCTAGTACATTCGAGATAGTATCCTAGGCTTATGAAGGCGGAGGACACACAGCTCAAAAACCATGATTTTTTCCTCAAAGAATAAAATCCACCTGGTAAGGGAGATGATCGTAGATGTATACATGTGTAACAGAAGGAAAGTTTGCCTGAAAACCATCTCATATTTTTAGAGAGAGGCATATACTATTTTCTTCCCACTTTTTCCTAATAACTAATTGGAATATTTGCCCTGCAACAATGTTCCAAGATCATTTTTTTTCTTCTTTTCACAGTTTTGATGTTCAACACCAAAATACCTCTCATGTTCCAACATCAGTGAAGAGTAAACCACGTGAGGATGTGATGGTTTCATAGACAGATTTTTCTGGACTTGATTCCAAAAGGAAATTTGTTTGATAAATTCAAGAGTCAGAAAAGTTTGCTTGGCCACTTGAGTCAGTCTGTTCCAATTTAGTGAATGGAATTTTTAAAAAATCTCCATACCACTTTCAGTACAAAATGAATTTTTCTTCTAAAAAGGCACAAATATTATTAACAATTTACCATATTTGGAATTAGATTATTGTTCACCTCTACTATTATTACTACAACTACTAGCTGTCCTAAAGACAGTTCTATGCAATATGCAATGTAACTTATCTTCCTACGTTGTTCTGCAGCAAGAGGGACAAAATCACAAAGAAAGGTCAGTGATGCATAATGCTACTTTGAAATATATTTGCTGTATTAGAGACTGTAATTCAAATATCTTTAGATAAATGGTTTCTTATCATTTGAGACACCAGGGTAAGATACTACAGCTAGAATCTCATGGACACGCTCACCTTCAGCCCTCACTATCCACTGGCTCATGGGAAATCTCCACAGAAATGAGAAAAGCTGTATTATACATCATCTGGTCTTAGCTCATTCTCAAGGATAAATGATATATTTTATATTTGTTTATCTACCATAACATTTATAAAGACAAAAGTGGAGTGAATCAATTTGGCATAACACCGTGCTCCTTTGTAAGAACATTCAGTGATGCCGTTCAAGAGCTGAGTGTTTCTTGAAGATAAAGCAAATAGTTTGCAAGCATTCCCCTCCTACATTACTTAACCAGATTGTTAATGTAGGAAGATTAAAGTTAGTCTAGAAAGCAGGAAAGGTATGAATGATTATCTACCAGGAAAAAAAGTTAATCTTCTGGTAAAAAATAAATAAATAAATAACTTCTTTTGTTAGCCTACACTGAATGTCCAGAGACATTTTAAACTCTTCAAAGAACAGAAGCGAGAGAATCGCATCATAATTATTCCCATACTGTAGGGTGGGATGCCCAATATGTCCATGTCTTGGTAACTTCCATTTTAAAGCATTTTCAAATTCTGAACATTGTGTTATAATTTACTTAACCTTCTGTAAATGCTACTAAGTTACAACATATTGAATGAACATACTGATGTAATCGGATACCTTGTACAGAAGATATATCTTAATCTAAAAACAATAGGGTAGATAATTTTCATGGTTCTGGTAAGTACGCGATTTCATTGTATTTTAAAGAAACAATTGGGCCTGTTGAGGTTTGAGGTTGTTAGGACCAACAACAAAAACAGTCAGCAACCACCCATTGTGTTTCTAATACGGAGCTTGCAGGCACTTTTACTGATAAAAGGTCATGAAAGAATATTATTACTTAGCCAAATTATTCAGTCCTTTCAGGCTAGATGCATCAACTTTGGTGATTTTGTTGCCTTCAAGATGTAATTCGGTAAGGGAAGGAGGAAGACCTGAAATAGAGGAAAAAGGAACCTTAAACTAGTAGAGAAATGTAATTACAGGATGTAGACAGACTTAACGAGCACCTAGGCCACCAATTTGCTGAAAGACATAGTTTCAAAGGATTTGCTTTTTATCTTTTCCATCACTTTGCTTTTTATCTTTTTCTTTATCCCTTTCATAATAATAGATACTTCTGGAAGTCGGACAAGCACTTTTTAGTCTCCTAGATGGATTTTAACAGAAACATGGACTGTGTTTATCACATAGTAGATTTTTGTCCTAGTAATTGTTAGGATACAATTGTAGAACTGAGGTCAAACCCTGAATCTCATTAATTTCCTACACCATTGTTACTAAACTAATACTGTTACTGGTAAGAGACCACAACCATAAAATGAAATAAGCATTTGAAATGTAATAAAGACATGATGTATAAGTTAAACCTATATACAAATTTAACGAGGTATTTCAGTAATGAATCTCATTAGTAACTAACACTTGATAAACCGCATTGGCCTTAGTCTTAATCAGTTTTTCCATCTTAAAAAACAAACAAACAAATGAAACAAAACTCAAATGCCTCCACAACATGAATGTGTAGGGAGAGCTAGAGCTTACTTGGACCTTTTAAATCAAGACTGTTTCTTTACACAAGAGGAATGCAGAGGCTTAGAATGAAGTGATCGGCCATATGTAGACCACCTGGGGAAATAATTTTAGATCCAAAGTATCCGTGAAACCTCTGGATAGTACTTCTCGAAGGGCTATGATTTCTAAAAATCTAATAATATTAATATAAAAGTTTAAGTATTCTATTTTCATTTCCTCCTGCCATCTGAGGATATATGATGTTTTTATACAGCTTTTTAAAGAGCATATTGTTCCACTTACAAGAATAGCCACAACTACAAAGAAACGAGCAAATTGGTTACATGTCGAACTAACATCTGCTTAGCAGAGAGTGTTGGTTATTTGTCCATAAGGAACAAAGGTGGAAAATTGCAGGTTATGTTTGGTATGAAAATGTTCACGGCACACCACTGAATTCTGTCAATACCGTCTCTTTCATGTAAAAGTTTAGTCCATATTTGATTTGAACTTATTATTTGTTTCTCAATAGCACTATGTTTTGTGCGGGAGATGCTAGGCTATTCAATGAAAGTCTGTCATGTAGCGAACACTGACACTGGCACTTTTTCTAACTTAGCTCATTTAATTTTTTTAGCTTACAAATTATTTTTTGTGAACCTCCCTTTCATAGACGAAGAAACACAGACTCAAAGTTCCAAACTTGAGAGGTTATCTAGCTGCCAAGTAGGGAATGTAATATGCTCCCAGATGGTCAAAGGGAGTTAAAATAGCATGCTCTTAACTGAAGGAAATGAAATTGAGACAGTATAGGAAAAGCAAGAGGGACTTAACTCCTGTAGAGCCACTGGTCTGAGGCAAAGGTTAAATGTTTCCATACGCTTAGAGACAAATACCTCCTTCTGGGAAAGCGAACAAACAAGATAATAGTAATTAGGAGTAATGGCTGTCTGGGCAAAATTAGACGTAACAATTTAAAGCCTGTTTGCACAAATATTTCTGTTTTCCAGGAGCCCTAAAAGAATGTCAACCGTGGAGAAAGGCATTCTGTGATTGCCTTGTGTCCACTGAGAAGTAATGACCACAAGTTAATGACCATGGGATTGAAGAATGCTTCCCTACTTCTAGTCCCTCACCCTCTGGAAAATTGCCTTTTCCATTCCTTGCACAATACCCCTTCAGAGAGCGACGTTCCTCTTTGCTGTCGGCTCCCTTGTAGGCAAGCTATCTCTAATAAACTCCATCGGCTTTCTTTCTCTTGAGTTCAGTGTTCATTTCTATGACCTGGAGGCCCATGAACCTGGTCTTGGGGTCCGGTAACAAAATCACAACTGCGTCGTTCTTATGACTAAATACCGGGAGACCACAGTTACTCTTGGAATAAGGGATTTCAACCACTCAAATCTCCTTAGAATAAATAAATGTGGATTTTTAAAATACTCCTCCTATGTGTAATTAGCAAGTGAGTATATAACAAAGCAAATTGAATATACATCTTTTCTTTCCTATCACCATGAAAAGATGTTTTTAAAGTAGTGTCTCCAGAACAACAATTATCGTCACATCCATAATCTTAACTAGGTTCTAAGTGTCTTCCCTTCTGCAGTATGTTTGCCAAAAGGAAAGTTATAGTCAGGAGAAAGACTGATGGTGGAAGAAAACTTGGCAATAGGATAGAGAGAGGCAAATTTATCAAGAATACCATTAACCTTTGCCACTGTAGCATTTAACTAAGAACCTATACTCTAGTTACTTTTTTTTTTCTTTTCCCTTTCCATATTTAAGGTAAATGTATTGAGAGCTTACTTTGGGCCAGATACTATGTATGCACATTACACGTCTTATTTGTGTCTATTAATCCTCACAAATACCTTAGAAGATAGATGTCATTAAGACCTCCATTTCATAGAGAGCAAAACTGAGATTTTGGAGATGTGCAATAATTAGCCTAAAGTCACAGAACAACTAAGTGGCTGAATCAGACCTTTCACCCACATGGTCCACGTGAAGAATTCATAACTCTCCACTTCACTCCACTGCCTTGTGTTTCCATCACTGATGGTAGACAGTGTGTGGCCACTAAGACTCCCGGAGGATGGCGATGTTCAGGCATATGGGTCAAGCCTAGGAAAGGCAGACTCATCTATTTTATCGGCATAAATATGCACAGGAGGGAGGACTTAAGTTGGCAGTAGGGTACGCTGGTCATGCACATGAACTCGCATCAGCACAGCACAGCCCCGGCTTGGCCACCTCCTAGCCCCAGGACCTTGGGCACAATGTACTTCGTGTCTTTAAGCTTCGTTTTCCTCGTTTATTAAACAGGTATGACAATAGTACTATAGAGGAATGGTTTGAGATTCATAGAGCAGAATCCATAAAAGGCATTTGGCACAATACCTGGTATTAAGAAGTGCTTAAGAAAACTTGATTACTCTAATTTTTATAGTAAGTGTTTAATACAACAAAGTAAGCTAGAGATGGTGAGAAAACAGCACCTACGGTAGGGAGGAGACATAGGGAATACAGGTCACTAAGTGATGAAATGTGCTCCCAAAGCGTATTTTGGAGGATGCATTAAGAAGGAGAGCAAAATCAAAGATTATGTTTAACATAGGTCATCTGGCAGCATGAAGTAGTGGAAAAGACCTGGACTTTAAATTCCAGCTTTTTTACTTCACCTCCTACAGCTCTATAGCTTTGGGCAAGATGTATGTGTATACATAATATATAAAAATGTAATTAAATATAATTTAAATTTTAAAATATTATTAAAATATAAAATATATTAAAAATATAAATATATGCATATATACAACTGCCCTGGGGATAAAACAAAAACAAAAACAAAACCCACTTGTTACAATGCAACAAGTTGGAGGACCAACATGAAGGTGCTTTATAAACTGTAGATCAATCTCTATCTATCTATCTGTCTATCTATCATCTATCCATCAATTTTATCTATACCAGCAGTTGCTATTTTGGGCATAAAAACATCTTTTGTAGCAAAAAGACTGGGGAGAGGGCAAGGGGTGGTAAGAAACCATTCTATGGAATATATCTTTTTGGGAGCTGAAGTTTCTGTGGAAGCACAGTGAAGGGTAATTGTTTTCTGTGGGCAAGAACCTACATTTTGAACCCCGACCAAGAACAAGGTATCTAAGCGGAGAAAGGGCCAAATAGAGGGGAAAATTTGAGACTATAGAAGGGCTTTTGTGAGACTAAAACCCTGGGGCAGGGAAAATGTGAATTAGAGGAATTGCTTTTTTGGGGATTTGATTTCTTTTCTGATTCACAAAGAATGGCTTCTGTGTCTCTTCCGGGTAAGCCTTAGCCCAAGGCTGTGTGATGACTGCTCTTTACCTGCCTGGCTTTGCTCCCGGCAATAAGCTCCTTGAAGGCAGATAGTATACCCTATTTACTGTCCTGTCTCCAGTGTTTGGCACTTTGCCTAAGCAAAATGAGTGTCAAAATATTTTTAAGAAATAATAAATGGTAATAATAATCCATTACTTATTTGCATACCAGATACTTCTTTAATTAGTTATTTAATTTTAAGACAAACTAATGAGTTGTATATCAGTGTTATTGCCATTTTACAAGTAAAGAAATTGAGGTATAAATATTGAATAACTTGTCCAAGGCCTTAGAGCCAATTAGGGACAAACTGAACTCAAGCATACCGACCCAAATCCATACTCTTTACGACATACAACCGCCACTCTCATACAAGAGCATGGCCACTGTGGATGTTCTTATTCAGATAATAATGCCTGAGATGTCCTAAGATGGAAAGGAATTCGCTAAAAGATTGGAGACTCAAAGTAAAAATTGACTCAATTTCAAAGTACTTCATGTATCTTTTTTTAATGCCACTAAGGCATTCTATTTTTTAAATAACTGTACTTTTTCCTTTGTGGCATCACAATCCATTTTTTATCCCCCAATTCTTTAATATGAAATCATTGTGGGTTAAGTTGTATCTTAGAAGAGACTTTATAGGTAGAAGGGTCTAGCCATCCCTACCATGGGCCTGGATGCCCCAGGGGTCATCCAGGCTCAACAAAAACACTTCCGAGGGTAAACAATTTACCAGAAATAACGTTGACTACTTCAGTCACCATTTAAATTTCCAAAACAATTTTTTTAAATGTTAAAATTTTAAGATTTAGGTGTTCAAACTGCTTTGGAGAGTTTTCTATCACCTTGAGGGATGGTGGTTATATTGGTGTCCGCAATGCGGATATAGGAGAGCTTCTTCATTCCCTGGAAGGCTCCATTTTCAATTCCTGAGCTCTTCAGTGGGTTGGTGCCCAGTTCTACAAATGCAATAAGTGCAAAGCGTTAGCGGACAATATTAGGTATTGCAAATCAGAGTAGCATCTGTTTCAACAAGGATTTTAAGATTAATTTGGGTCGATAAAAACTTGACTGAGAAACAAAAGAGAAATTAAAGGACACACTCTTCAAAGGGATAGCAAACTGAGGTAAATTTTTCTCTTTTTAAAACAAACAACAAATACAAGAAAACACAAAGATTTATGGAAAAAGCAATAGTGGCGAAAACAATAACAAGAAGATTATTTAAAGTGCATACACAGGTTTGCACAGAAATCAACAAAAACAGGTGTTAATAAGTCACACTTATTATGGGGCTTTTACTTTTCTGAGATGAATTAAAATGTTAAATAATTTGAAATTAGCACCTTGTAAGCCAATTATAAAATCACCCTTTTTTTTTTTTTACCACACAAAACATTAGAACACATTGTTTAAAGCAAATGATTTATAGATATTCAGAATAGAAACAATTCCCCTGATGGAAAGGTATCCCCACATAGCTCTAATTAATCACTACTTAATTCCATCCCACATCTTGGGCATGCAGTAGAGTGACTTTGGTCCTAGAGTTTTCTCCACATTCTCAGATCCTCGAGGACGGGAAATAAAAAATTATAAGGCACGATTCAAAATCTCATTTCTGCCAATCTTGCTACTGTTAACTCCCACAGGCTAAAGACATGTAAGCTCTAGCTAATTTACCTTCCTACGGCTATAGCTTACTTGGAATCTTCTAAGGTGGACCTTCAATCCTGGCCTTAGAGTTATAAGAATATCTGTACCTATGACGATCATCTGGTTCAGTCCGTTGAACACAGCTTTTCGCACTTTGGTGATCTCATTCTCATGGGCACGCAGCTCCTGAAGAGTTTTGGGCATTTTTTCTGGCAATTCCTTCAGATGATTCTTGGACAGATAAAGTCGTTCCAATTTCAACAGAGGTGTGAATGCTCCAGGGCTGATTTTGCTAATTTTGTTGTTGACAAGAATCAACGTCTGTAGATAGTGAACAAAAACAGCACCTTAATTCCAAAACACACATTCTCTCTCTCAATATATATATGTATATATATTGCAAAAAATCAGAAAAAAATCAAATATTATATATATCTCAAGAAACCAGAAGAAATTAGGCAAATATGATTCTTTCACTTAAGAAGTGTATGAGGATCTGAACATCAGGAACATCAGGAATAAAGGTGATGAACTATAGATTATAGATTATAATATAAATACATAGACACTTAATTTTTAAACAGTAAATACTCCTAAAGATTGAAATTACCAGAGTGACCTGAGATACCTGAAAAGAATCCAGTGCCACAGGCAACCATCCCCCAGCCTAAAATCCATCCTCATTGACTGCTGCCATGGATTCTACTACAAAATGGTGGCACCAATTTATACTACCACCAACAATGCAAGAGAGTAAAATTTTCTTGCTTTCTTGCAGCCTTATAAATTGAGATATATTTTTTTCAAAAAGTTTGTCAAATTAGTACAACATGTTGTAGCTCATTGTAATTTTTTTGCATTTCTTTGTCACTTGAAAGGTTAAATTAATTTCCTTTCATTCTGCTACTATTTACTGTTATTTTTGGAGAGAAAGGATTACCTGATTACAATACTTCTCATTTTATTAAATTTTAATATATTTTAATAATTGGTTTACAGAAAATAAAGATGTAGTTAATATGAAATGCAGAGCCTTAATATATTTTTCTTCTTTTTTGTCCTTTTTACATACAGTTTTATGTAGCTAAATATGCTAATATTTTTAGTAATTCTTAAATTTTTGTTTCTGCATTCTTCTAATATAGAAAATTACTTCTCATTCATTACTGGTATACATATAGCTATTGCTAAACTTATTTTTGGACACCTCATTCTCTTCCAATGATATGTATGTCTATAGAACCATACTTCTTATTATTCTAAGCTTTCTTATCAATTAATCCTAAGGAATTCAGGATCATTTGTTCAAGGTCTAAGAAACCTCTTTTTCAACTGTAGTGCACTTATGTGCATATATGAAAAGGCACAGGGACAAAAAATAAAAAAATGAGAACTTCCAGTGTCAGAAATGCAGGAATACTTTCTGAAGGTAACAGCTGGTTAGTTAACCCATGTATATACTCATGTAGTTCACATTATTTGACTAACTAAAACTTCTTATAAGTAACAATCTTTCAACTAATTCTAAAAGATGATGGGTTGATTAAAACAAAATCCCAGGAAATTCCAATGAATATTACAGAAAATTAAAAATCTCATGAGGGTTAAAGTCATAGGAAATTAATATTAATGAACAAAATGTCCAGGAAATTAGTAAAAGCTAATGATGACACGTGTCATTGAAAGACACCCAAAATGCCAGAAGCTTAATTATGAAGAAAAAGGAGATCTTCTATGGCCATCTATGAAAGAAAACTCTGAAAGCTTGATATCATTAAATGCATTTAACAAGGTCTGAAAAATCTGCTTATTTTATGTTAAATATGAAACCTATTATGAAGAATCAGCCATTTCAGCTAATAAAATATTGCTTTTTTTTTCTTTTTTACTAGAAAATAACTAGATGATGCCTCTACCTGTGAGCATGCCATAGTAGTATCTGCTGTTAAGTTTTGGGGGTAGTATGACACTTGCTCCAATTATTTCTTCAGTATAGTGGGAATAATAATAGCACCTACAGAGGGTACATGATAATGTATATAGACTTCTTTGCAAAGCGCCTTTCAAAAGCATTGCTGGTTGAAAATTTTAGTCCAATGGAAAACGTTCCTGCTTTCAAATTAAAATACATTTGAAACAAATAAACTATGCAAATTTTAGTCATAACGAGGTAAAATCTTAAGAGCTATATGGATTAGAACTTCACAGAAACACAGGTGAGGCAGCTCTTTCTGCCCCCTCCTGTCCCCCTGCTGTCATAAAACCACCTTAAAAAAAATCCACAGTGAACATTCTTTCCTGCTTTGTCAAAGATGAGTTGACCATAGAGTTGAGGGTCCATTTCTGGGCTCTCTATTCTGTTCCATTGATCTATGTGTCTGTTTTTGTGCCAGTACCATACTGTATTGATGATGACAACTTTGTAATAGAGCTGGAAGTCCGGAATTGTGATGCTGCCAGCTTTGCTTTTCTTTTTCAACATTCCTCTGGCTATTCGGGGTCTTTTCTGATTCCATACAAATTTTAGGATTATTTGTTCCATTTCTTTGAAAAAAGTGGATGGTATTTTGATGGGGATTGCATTGAATGTGTAGATTGCTCTAGGTAGCATTGACATCTTCACAATGTTTGTTCTTGCAATCCATGAGGGTTGCTGGAGTGGTGGGGGGTGGGAGGGATGGGGTGGCTGGGTGATAGACATTGGGGAGGGTATGTGCTATGGTGAGTGCTGTGAATTGTGCAAGACTGTTGAATCACAGATCTGTACCTCTGAAACAAATAATGTAATATATGTTAAGAAAAAAAAAAAGAAGATAGCAAGAGGGGAAGAATGAAGGGGAGTAAATCGGAGGGGGAGATGAACCATGAGAGACAATGTACCCTGAAAAACAAACTGAGGGTTCTAGAGGGGAGGGGGGTGGGGGGATGTGTTAGCCTTGTGATGGGTATTAAAAAGGGCACATTCTGTGTGGAGCACTGGATGTCATGCACAAACAATGACTCATGGAACACCACATTAAAAACTAATGATGTCATGTATGGTGATTAACATAACAATAAAAAATTTAAAGAAGGAAAAAAATCCACAGTGAAAAAAAGTAATTTGTGTATATACAGTATTGCTTTTTAAAGATGGTTGATGTTAGTTCCATACACTGATATGTATTAAAGAAAGCACACTTCGAATTTTAACAGGCCATGACAAGATGTTGAGATGGGACAAACAAAAACAAAAACAAAAAACTAATTCCTCTGGCTAATGCCAAAGGGCAGCTAAACCAAAGAAAGAGTCAAAGGTGAACTCCAGGCGTTCTTCAGGAGATCAGCTGATGAAAAGGAGAAAGCTCTTCCTGTAAGCAACCCAAGGGGATCTCTGAAAATGGTTCGCTATTCACTTGACCCAGAAAATCCTACAAAATCATGCAAATCAAGCCGTTCAAATCTTTGTGTTCACTTTCAGAACACACATGAAACTGCCCAAGCCATTAAGGGTATGCATATCGGAAAAGCCACCAAGTATCTGAAGGATGTCACTTTGCAGAAGCCACGTGTGCCATTCCGTCCCTACAATGGTGGAGTTGTTAGGTGTCCCCGGGGCCAAACAGTCAGGCTGGACACAGGTGGCCCCAAAAGAGTGCTGAATTCTTACTGCCCATGCTTAAAAATGCAGAGTCATGCAGAACTTAAGAGTTTAGATGTAGATTCTCTGGCCATTGAGCACATGCCGGTGAACAAAGCTACCAAGATGCAGGGTTGAATTGACAGGGCTCATGGCCAATGAACCCCTCCCTACGGGAGCTCTCCCTACTGCACTGAGACAATCCTTGTTGAAAAAGCAGATTGGTCTTAAACCAGAAGAAGAGGTTGCACAGAGGAAAAAGATATCCCAGAAGAAACTGAAGAAACAAAACTTTATGGCCTGGGAGTAAATTCTGCCAAAATAAATGCACATAAAAGTAAAAATAGAAAAAAAGAAAAGAAAAGGTAAAAGACAAGCAGAATCGGTTTATCATGACTTTGCCAAGAGGTGAGAGAAGTCAGAGGAGTAGAGAACTTGTTGCTTGGGGGCAGGAAATGCCTTGAGCTCCACTTAAAATAAAATTGAAGCACAGCCTCAAAAATCAGCCCTACCTACTTCTTTGGTAACTAAAGAAAAAGGGATCTAGCCTGAGAGGCAGTGGAGAGGTGATGAAAAAGGCAACTGGCAATGGAAATGGAAAGGAAGTAGGAATAAAAACATTTTCACCACCTTCATCCAAGAAGGTGATCAAAAGGAACAAACTTCCCATTGTAAGGTAACGTACAACATGATGACCACAGCCAGCTCTGAGGCTGGTATATTTGAAGGCTGCTGAGAGAGTCAGCCCTAAAAGTTCTCCTCCCAAGGAAAAATACATTTTTTTCTTTTCATATATATATATATGTAGGAGATTATGGATGTTAACTAAACTTACAGTGGTGATCATTTTGCAATATACAAAGTCATTATGCTGTACATCTTAAACTTACACAGTGCCGTGTGGCAATTACATTTCAATAAAATTGGAAGGAAAATTTGTTGAAACCTGACTTAATATTATGTACAGTTTTCTCCAAAGCCATGTAGGGTTTACACTGTATCAGGTATTGTTTTAAGGGGTGGTATGGTTACTATCATATTTATATGCAATTAATGGACTCAATTCACAAGGCTCCTCAGTTTTGATCTCAAGATTTGGCTCTTATTTGCTGCGTGACTATGAACAAGTAACTATAAACAAGTAACCTCTCTGTACCTGAGTGTCCTCTTCTGTATAAAGGGGTTATCAAGAGTGTCTACCTCAAAAGAATGGTTCTAAGAATTAAATAAGTGAATGTATATAGGTATTAAGCCTAGCATATAGTAATTGCTACACAAGTGTTTGCTATTATTAAATCTTTGACAATATTTTATTTTTAGGTAACAAAAAAACCTTCCTGACTAGATTTTTTAAGCATGAATTCAAAGGAAAGACATTAAATGTTGGCATTTTAATACTTAATTTTCCATTATTTCATGGGATAATTGTGTTTTTCTGTTACATATAAGTATAAAACTACTCTTGCACAGCATGTACTACATTATGAGACACACAGTCTAAATTGATAAAATTATTGAGAAAAGAGGAAACTTTCTGTTAAATCCTTTCTATTTTAATCTTTGCTAAAGTTTCATTTCTCATCCTCTTTTTCATTCAAGTGTGGCTTTCCTGGTGAAATTATAATGTTTATTTGCATAATAACAAGGATAGAAACGATCATGAATGAAAGAGTAAGAGAAAAATAGCTGTTTAACATCCTCTGAACAATTGGAAGCTCTAATAAACTCTTCCTCTCTTCAATGTATACTTTGAAGTAGAAAGAAAGAGATTGCCAAGATGGGAGTTGCCTAAAACATACTGAGAAGGAAACATGGAAAAGAAAGAACATATTATTACAAATGCCAGATTTAATGAGAGTGTCACAGAAACCAGATATCTCTTATTTAAGTCTATGAGGAGTTTAAATAAACTATTCAGATTATATTTAAACATACAGAAAGTTGGGATTAGAGTAAAAGAATTTTCCTTCCTTAAAAAAATAGCTTTACAAAATAAGTCAGAGAAAGACAAGTATCATATGATCTCACTGATATGAGGAATTTAAGAAACAAGACAGAAGAGCATAGGGGAAGAGAGGAAAAAATGAAACAAGATGAAACCAGAGAGGGAGACAAACCATGAGACTCTTAATCTCAGGAAACAAACTGAGGGTTGCTGGAGTGGTGGGGGGTGGGAGGGATGGGGTGGCTGGGTGATGGACATGGGGGAGGGTATGTGCCATGGTGAGTGCTGTGAATTGCATAAGACTGATGAATCACAGACCTGTAACCCTGAAATAAATAATACATCAATATGTTAAAAAAAAAAAAAAGAAGAAGATAGTAGGAAGGGAAAAATGAAGGGGGGAAAATAGAGGGGAGGACGAACCATTAGAGACTATGGGCTCTGAGAGACAAACTGAGGGTTCTAAAGGGGAGGGGGGTCGGGGGTTGGGTTAGCCTGGTGATGGGTATTAAAGAGGGCATGTGTATTGAATGGAGCACTGGGTGTTATACGCAAACAATGAATCATGGAACACTACATCAAAAACTAATGATGTGATGTATGGTGACTAACATAATAAGATAAAATTAAAAAACAGAAGAAAAAATAGCTTTAGGGTAAACTTATAAAAAATGAAATGAAGTTTTAAATTTTAGTTCATTGAAAATAATAATCTTTCTTAATTAATATTTTACCATATCCAATCATAGTTTAAATAGTCATTGACAAACCTTGTTGGTATCACCATTGGCTCACTCCCAGTGAAAACATACTGAGAAGGCAGAGAAAAGGTGAGTTGGGGCTCAGGCCTGGCATCCTATCAGTGGAGATGGATCCCATTGGTTCAAGATTTGAGATCTCTAGCTCAAGCCTTTTCCTCACTTTTTCCAGCCCATGTCTTTCACTCTAGCCAATTCCCATATCTGCTTATTTTCTTCTGCCTGTCCTTTCATTTTGTAGAGAAAACACTCTTTTCTTCTCTTCCTTTCAAAATTCTGCTAATCCTCTAAGACCCTTTGTCCCATATTCTCTCAAATACTAACTGGTAACTTGATGTAGGATATGTCTGACTTGTCTCTTTCTTGGTGCCCATAGCATTCACTACTTACATCACACTGGGCTTCTATTGTTGGACACTTCAATAAATTTTATTTGCTGCTTTTGTTTATATTAATTGTTCCATAGAGAATCTTAAAATCTTAAGGAAAAATCTTTGCAACCTTCTAAAAATACGGTACATTTTCTCCTAATGGGTGTTTATTGCTTTCCTCATCCTAGCTGTCAGAAAGTTGACAACTAAATCTTGTCCTGATTATATTAACTCTATAACATATGATCACCAGTTTATTTTATATTACATTATTTCCCTTGAATCTATATTTCTTATTCTAATACATAGCAGCCAGATGAACTATTTTTATATTTATATGTATTGCCAATTCTTACTATATATCCCTTCAATTATTTTCTATAATGGCAACAAGAACTAAATGGATGTGAAATTAGAGTATTTTCTATAATGGCTACAAGAACTAAATGGATGTGAAATTAGTATGCTCCCAACCTTAAAAAGGTATTTCTATGATATTCATCATAAATATGATATTCATCAAATTTACAGAAGCTGTAAATTTATCTCTACATACAAGTCACTCATAACTAAGCAATTCTCTCCATTGTTTTCTGAAAATTCTAATGCTATACATTGTTATTTTTAATGTTGAGCAAAACTCTGCTTCCCTAAAATTTCCACTCAATTGTCAAGAGGACAATTCTGTCATCTTGTAGTTGAAGTAAGTTAATTCAATTTCTCTTTTCCAGCATGGCCCTTCAAATATGTCACTCATGACCTTTTTCACTCAATTTGGGCATCCACATCTCTGTCAATTGTGCCTATAAGACATGATTTCCAAATTCTTTATCCTCATGATGATCATTCTGAGGATACTCAAAAGTTAATGCCCTTCTTAAAATGTCTTGCCCAGGACCAGACTTAATGCGTCAAGAGGGGTCTACCAGAGTAGAATACAGAGACAGTGAGACTTGTAGGATTTATTTTTGACATTGAAGGCTGGCTTATTTATACTAAATGTGCAATGACATCCTGAGGGGAAACTGCATTCTATTTACCTCACAAGTAGAGAGCTGGACTAGAGAATAGAGTTTATAGGGATTCTGATGCCCTACCTGAAAAGACAATACATTTACTCTTACAGAAGTCTGCCTTAGCAAAGCCAAACCCTATTTAATTGGGTTGGTCATCTTCCATTTATAATACACCCTCTCCCAACTATAGTTCTACTCATTCTTTGTTCTACGTGATCTTCCTCTATGTTCTGGGAAGATAAACTCTGGGGACTGCTTCACCCAGATGACCTTGATCCCCGGCCCCCAGTGAGGTTCAATCATAGGAGACGCTGACAGGAAATAAGGAGGTAGGACTATAGCTCCCCACCTGTTTCAAGGTGGGCTTGGGTGTTTCATAATGCTTTGTTGGTTCCTATATCCCTCTGTAAATCATCCCTTCAGTAAAGCCTTCTCTGTGAACACTTTTGTGAGTGTCAACCAATTTTCTGCTGGAATCCTGTCTGGTAGACTGGATGTGGTGTGACATCATAATAGAGTGGAGGTAAGTAAAAACCACAATCAAAGCACACAGACTAGAATGCAGCATGCATTGTCCTAAATACAAAGCTAATGCAGCATGCATTGTCCTAATACAAATACAAATACATATCTATATAGATATGAAGATAGAATCACATACTAAGTAAAATATGGATGGTTATCCCTTTTGCTCTTGATGCTAACCTTTGGGCCTTTATAACACTGGCACCTCTTAGAAAACTAAAGAAAGAAGACAAAAGAAATAAAATACTACTAAGATCAGTAACCCATTTTGTATTCTGTTCCAATATTGAAGTACAATCTAACTAGGAAGATAAAGACTTTTATTCATGAAGTGTAAGAGAAGATTAAGATATAAAGTACTTTTTAGGATGGAAAGACCAAAGATATATGAGGTATATGTAAGAAAATTGGCTGATTTTTTAGGGATTAATGAGTATGATGTTTTGCTCCCCTCTTACCTCCTAAATAAAGAATTTAATAAATTCTTCTGTGCTTATTTATTACCATATAGTATACTCCTGGCCTTACCTAAGTTTTGTTTTGAAAAATCCTGTGTCAGATCTTGTTACAACTCAAAAACAAACAAACAAACAAAGAACTCTTACATGAAGGTTCTTCAGGTTCTTGAAGTCCCCATCTTTGATTTCGGTTATTTTGTTGTTTTGCAAGTCCAGCAGCGTAGTGTCAGGGGGAAGATCTTTTGGCACTTTTTCCAGACCTTGCGTGAGAGTAAAAGCAATGTGCAGTCAGTAAAAGGGGCACAGGACCACAGAATCACAAAGGATGTGTTCACAAAAAATCAGTGTTGCAATGAAAGTTTTACCACTACCATATTTTTTCTTCTTCCAGGAATTATATCAATTGTAGTTTAAAATATCTGCTTTATCCTTTCCAAAGAAGTCAAATGTTATATATATTTTTAAAATTATACACTGACTACATTATTTTCCCCATGTAATTACTTTTCTGTGTAAAACTAAAATTTATATTTTGTAAGGGAGTGGCTCAAGTTTCTCAGGGCACATTAGGGTTTTACCTCATTGTTCTTGTTTTAGAAAATAATTCCTTTGATAAGAATTAAGTGCAAGTGATTTCTAAATCTATACCATTCTACATAAATATACCATTTAGGAGAGAATAGCTTTAGCCAAATCATCAAAGGCCTGTTTGACCTAACCCAACATTGCCACAGATTACATTTAAAATGACTCTCTCTCTTCCATTGGCTTTGTTTCATATTGATGTAGGATGTTAAGTAGAAATTTGATATTCTATTGACTCAAATTCATGTGATCTTTTCTGTATTTGAGATTGCATAACATAAATCAGAAAGGTTTTTCAACCTCTCCATCGTACCTGAAACTTGAATTCTTTCATTTTCATTCAACAAAGCCTTATGGAATACCTCCTAGACACCATCAATTTATCAGGCCCTGGGAATAGAGCAGGACAAAGACAGAAATTGCCCGCATCCCCGTAGAAAATATAATTCAATATATAGTTTTCAATTAAAAAGAAAATGCAACAGGTAATATAATTGCTATGTTGGGAAGATGTCTTTCCAATTTTGAACCTTATGTAAGCATATACTGTTAAATTATCATGGTACTTATCATGCTATCTTCCTGTCTTGCATGAAAATTATAGAAAGTGTATCTGAGATCACCTACCTCCTAAGTTCTCTGCAAATACATTTTTACTCACATGGCTCTGTTGATAGTGGGAAAAAAATAATATCTAGTACCCAATTCAGAGATCAACTATTATTATAAATTTAAATATCAAAATACATGTGATTCTAAACATACATAAGTATATTCCAGTAACTTACTACAGAAACAGTTCACAGGGAAATGACAAGACTGAAGTGTTTTTAGTGATAAACAGCTATCTTGTAGGAGGATATTTAACTGCATTATGTAGTCACGATTGCTGCCATTTTCAGAAATGTCAGTTTGATAATTTCATGCAATTAGGAGTGGTAGACGTCTGCCAAATCTTTGATAATTAGTGTTCTCCAACCAAGAAAAGACACATTTCCTTTCATTTGGAAAAAAGTTAACTGCCTACATTTCATTATTACTCCATGGGATTTTTGTCAAAGTTTTAATTTCCACTTATGCTTACATTCTTACATTACTGAACTTAAATCCTAGCAACTCTCTTAACATTTGTTCAGAGCCAAAGTGCAGATAAATTTCATATGTGGAGAGGAAAAAAATGATATATCTACTTGGCTAACAATTTTGATTATGTTGTCTTCCTAGAATTTTAGGAATTTCTTGAGTTGAATTGTATACATTATTTTTTCTGAAGATTTGGCATGAAAATATCTTTAAGCTTGTGATCTTTGCATTTTAGTGCTTAGAAAGTCATTTTAATGATTAAAATCATAACCCTACCATCTTCTCTGCATTACTAGTAAATTTACATCCATTTCAGGGAGTTTACATATTAGATTTTTTATTAAAACTTTATATTTATTCTGACATCAGATGCAATAACATACTGTTACATTTAAGGTCTAGCCAGGGGCACTGGGGTGTCAACTAGCTTTCTCAACAACTATGGACAGAGTATAACAGGGACATATCCTGGTTATGAGTTCTTCGAATGTCACAAAGGAAGGACTATTAAGTAACAGTTAGTCTATGATTCCAAAACGCTGATCAGATAGACTCTATGATGAGGTTCTTATCAGTCTTTACCAAAATTAGAAAAAAAAAATGAGTGCAATTAAGTTAGTTTTAATATAAATTACACATACACACATATTCACATACATGAATACACACATTTCTGAAACTAGCTTCTGCTTCTGTTCTAAATATACCTTCTTAAAAACAATTATAATAAGCAGATGGCAGGTTGTTGTCATTTTGTTGAATTTGGTTTTGACCTTGTAAGAAAATTGACTTGTTCAATATTCAATTTCACTTGTCCCAGAAATTAAAGAACTTCTAAACTAGTCCAATACTCCCTTTTATAGGTAAAGAAACAGAAATCAAATGAAATTATATGACTTATCTAAGGTGTCTCATGTTTAAACTAAACCAAAAACAAGATGGTATGAGACCTCACTCTAGAACTATCCAATATGCCATATATACATGTAAACACTGTGTGTATTTTTTTAAAGATGCTGATCTATACTCTTCCTTGAACATACTGTGCTTATTCTTAATTATTTGTTTTTGTTCTTATAATTTCTGTTTTATGGAATATTCCATCCACTCATGTCCTTCTAGCTTCATTCCAACAACCCCTAAAAATGTTCCAACAACCCCTTTACCCCCTCCTCTAAAATATTCATCCTAACCACACCAGATAACAGTGACACCCCCCCAACTCCTGTTTGTATATAAGCTCATGAGGTATTGTCCTGCACTTTAGTTTTCTTTCTTTTCTGTAAGTTCTGGAAAAGCAGGGACAAATGACTATATTTCACGAGAGCTGTGATCTTACCGCTTTACACATAAAGGCAGGTTTTTGATTGATTCGTTTTAAAAGCATAGTCTGTTCTGCTGTCCCATGGTGAAAAGTTCATGGTCATGGCTTCAAGATCTTTTCTGCTATGTTCTGTTATAATCATTTCTTCACATCCTGCTTTCATAATGGTTCTAACTTTACCTCGGAAGTACTAGAATATAAGTGGCTATAATAATCACAATTTTCTCTCTGATTCTTGGCTGGCCAGAAACATTTTAGGAATGAATGCTACCATCAAATATGTCATCCCCATTACCTGCATCTGAAAATTTCTTTCAATTTCTTCTGTGTCTTTGACATATTTGTGAGGAACTTTTGGCTACATGTGTCTGAAGGATACTATCCTTCCTGTCCCCCATGGTAACTGATCCAATGGTACAGTTTCTCACTATGACATATATTTTCAATTATAAACCCTTGGATGGAGAAACAGACCTTCATTTACAGATAAGTACTGCCAAAAACAATCAAGCAAATAATGAATATTGAATCTGATTAAGCCTCTAGATGTAACTCCCACTTTAGAAGAAATAGTCCAAAGTACATGCTTAAGTCTGCTAAAGAAATGGGTTCAACAATGCTAATTTAAAAATGGGCAGAATATATTAGACAGACATTTCTCCAAAGAAGACATCCGATGACCAACAGATATATGAAAAGATTCCTAACGTCACTCATCATCAAGTAAATGCAAATCAAAACCATGGGATATCAACTCACCACCCGTCAAAATCAACAACACAAGAAACAACAGGCATTGGTGAGGATGTGGAGAATAAAGAACTTTCCTGCCTTGTTGGTGGGAATACAAACTGGCACAGCCAATGTGGAAGACAGGCTGGAGGTTCCTCAAACAATTAAAAATAGAACTACCTTATGATCCAACAATCACACTACTGGGTATTTACCCAAAGAATACAAGAACACAAATTCAAAGGGATACACCCACCCCCATGTTTATAGCCGCAACATTTACAATTGCCAAGCTATGGGAGTGTCCACCGATTAGTGAATGGATAAAGAAGATGTGATATAGATACAATGGAATATTATAGCCATCAAAAAGAATGAAATCTTGCCATTAGAAATGAAATGGATGGAGCTAGAGAGTGTAATGCTAAGTGAAATAAGTCAGTCAGAGAAAGACAAATACATGATTTCACTCTTATGTGGAATTTAAGAAACAGACAAGTAAAAGGGAAAAAAAAGGAGAGAGAGACAAATAAAAAAACAAACTCTTTTTTTAAGAAATTAATTAATTAATTAAGGATGAAGAAGAGGAACCAGTCCTGCTGTTCCCCAAAAATTAATTAATTAACTTTTAAAAGATTTTATTTATTTGAGAGAGAGGGTGAGAGAGAGAGTGCACAAGAGGGGTAGGGTCAGTGGGAGGAGCAGACTCCCCACTGAGCAGAGAACCTGATGCAGGACGCCCGCATCACGACCTGAGCCGAGGGCAGTGGCTTAACCAACTGAGCCACTCAGGCGCCCCCCAAAAAACAAGCTCTTAATTACAGAAAATAAACTGATGGTTACCAGAAGGGGAGAGGATGGGGGAATGGGTGAAATAGGAGATGGGGATTAAGGAGCGCACTTCTTTTGATGAGCACAGTGTATGGAAATGTTGAATTACTGTATTGTTCATCTGAAGCTAATATAACTTTGCATAGTAACAAACTGGAATTAAAATAAAAACTTAAAAAAAAGAAATCAATTCAACAGAATCCCAATTTCTTCAACAGATAAACTATAAGGAAAAGTAAAAAAATATTAGTTTTCCCCATGTATAGTTTAAAAGAGACTTAAAAGCTATCTATTTATTTATTTATTTATTTATTTATTTATTTATTTATTTTGAGAAAGTGAGAATGAGTGAGAGAGAGAGAGCACTTGAGAGGGAAGAGGGTCAGAGGGAGAAGCAGACTCCCCGCTGAGCAGGGAGCCCGACGTGGGACTCGATCCGGGGACTCCAGGATCATGACCTGAGCCGAAGGCAGTCGCTTAACCAACTGAGCCACCCAGGTGCCCAAAAGCTATTTAAATGATCGCAATATATGTACTTCGTTTGGATCCTAATTAGCACAAACTGTAAAACAAAGCGTTTCTAATATTTGTGAGATGATTGAAAATGGGCACACTGAATGACTATTTGATGATATTAAGAAATAATATTAAATTTTAGATGTGATCTGATTATGATTGTATTAATTAAGTGCTTTAATCTTTCAGAGAAACATACTGATATATTTTTGGATAAAATGACATGACATCTGGATTTTGCTTTGAAATTAAATGGAAGGGGGAAGATGGGTAGAGATACATAGAAAACTACTGGCATTAGTTGATCCTTGTTGAAGCTCGGGGATGTGTGCACCAGAGTCTCTTATTTTGCAGATTTTGTATATTTAAAAATGTTTCTATAACTTTCTAAATAAGATTGGTATTTGAACTTTCATCCTGGTTCCTCTTCTTGATCCTTAACATCCCCAGGCAAGTTGCTTCAGCTGTCTAGGCCTCGGGTTTCTTGCATCTTTAACAGAATTTTTGTGAGAATTCAGTAAGTTGTTCTACAAAATAATCTCCTACCACAGTGTAAAGCAGGCCCTCAATTACTGGTACCTGGAAGTATCATCAATAAGGAGATAAAAGAGTGCAGCTTCAACTATCTTGCTGATTATTTAGTCTGTAAATCTGTGACAAAGTGGTTGTTGTTTTTTTTTTTCCTGTATAACATAATTATAATGCGTACTAACCTGAAAGCTGAAATCTGCTCTGCCCATGGATCACACACAGACCTTTCATTTAAAGCTCTTATTCCTGGGTCGGCTCTTCTTACCAGACCCTTTGTGGTCTTGTTGCATTCATCATTGCTCCCATGAAGTTCAGGGTCTCTAAAGAGCTTGTCTACCAAGCTCTGCCTTTGGCTGGTCACCCCTCGGTTTAGCAAGCACATGTTCCCCAACAAATAACTAAGCTTCCCAAAAGCTGTCCTCGTCCATTTAACTCTAGTTTAGTAGTGGCAAATGCTACGCTCTTTTGGCAAGTTTGTAAAATATCAGTCTTTGTTTATGTTAGGCTACTTGTTTTGGTCAGCATTATCATCTTTAGAGTCAAAGTGGCTTTGAGTTTAAATCAACTCAGACACTAACTAGAGATAACTAGGAACCTTTCCCTTAGCATTCCCTTGTCTCCATCTCTTCATCTGGAAATGCTGAGCATGAAGTAGACTGGGGTAGAAATACTAGACCTAAAGATTCTTTTGAGGTGATTAAAAACTTTATTTCAGTTAAAAATTGTTTATTTGAACTGAAACCAATCCTCAAAGAGTATGAAAGCAAACAGTTATTCAAGCTTAAGTATATTTTTATCTTAAGCTTTTAAATTAAAAAAAGTAAATTCTGTCTATAAATATGATCTTATTAACCATATATGATTTTAACCAAGTCATTCTTATTGAAACTGATGAATTTTATAGTCATTCCCAAACTATATGGAAAGTGAGATGTTGAGCATTTTAAATGAAATATTAGCCAGGTAAAATTCGCTTCAAAGAAGATATTCTACAATAGAAAGAAAGCCATGAGGATAGGAGTCAATGCCTTTTGTAACGATCTTAAGTGGAAAGTTTAAGTAACTGAAATAAACTTGTAAATTAATGTGCATATAACTGATTTGACCTCTTAAGTAGTTTGCAACTGTTAAATAATGACCTTCACGGGGATGTGTAATACCTGTGGACCTTCTATATATAATACATAATGTATGCCTGTGTTTCTCATTAGAAATGTACATAAATCTAAGTGAGTATGTAGATAATTGCATCTTCCAAAGATGGCATTAATTGTATCTCCCATCCTATACGCTTTTATTAAATACAAACTGGTCCCAACCCCATCAAAAGATGAAGTGAATCAAATTCCCCTCCTGTGGAATCTGGGATGGACTTATAATATGTCTTGATGACCTAATGGAATGGTCCAGAAGAAACACACAGCATGACTTCGGAGGCCAGGTCAGAAAAGGTTGTACAGCTGCTACCCGGTTCTTCTGGGACACTTGCTCTGGGGGCAGCCAGGGGCTATGGGCTATGTAAAAAAGCCTGTCTAGGGCGCCTGGGTGGCTCAGTTGGTTAAGTGACTGCCTTCAGCTCAGGTCATGATCCTGGAGTCCCGGGATCGGGTCCCGCATCGGGCTCCCTGCTCGGCAGGGAGTCTGCTTCTCCCTCTGACCCTCTCCCCTCTCATGCTCTCTCTCTATCTCATTCTCTCTCTCAAATAAATAAATAAAATCTTAAAAAAAAAAAAAAGCCTGTCTAAGCTGAGATCACCCTGCTGCAGTGGCCACGTGGAACACTCCAGGTGACAGAACAGCTGAGCTCACAGGCAATAGCAGCAGCAACTGCATGAGAGTGAGCTGTCTTGGGTGTGGAGCCTAAGGTAGACTCCCCATGGCCATGGCCCCAGCCAACACCTGACTGAGATGCCTGAGAGACCCCAAGCAAGAACAGCCTTTCTGAGATCTGCTCAAATCTCCTGTACTTAAATAATGAGCAAAATAAAATTATCTTTTTAAATCGCCGAGCTTTGAGATATTTATTCAGCAATAGTAACAGAAACAGAGTGGTTTTCTAAATTTAATTATTTTTCAATGAGCATCCTTTAATATAATTCTAATTTTTCCATTAAAATGCAATTATTTCCAAGGCTAGTCTGAATTATTTGTTCTCCCAAATTCTGTAAATGGAACTTTATCTTCTTTAAAATAGGGTTATTTATTAAAGTAAATAAAATTCTACTTAAGACGTTATCAGAAAATCATTTCTGAAATAAAGGCTAATCAGCATTGTACTTTTGTTTCAAGTTGTCCCTGTGATGAATAGCATGGTTCTGCTAGCAAATGTCAGCAATCTGGTAAACATCATGTTGGACAAAAGCCAGGTTGTCCTAAGACATCATGCTTTCTTTTCCCCCTGCTCTATGGCAGGGGTCCAAACTCCAAGATTTATTCTTGTTGGTTTCCAACAGTATTTTTTATAATTCTGTCTTCAATTTAATAATTAGGACAATGGTGATACACTTCAGTTTTTGGCACATGACGTGACATATTGGAGTCCCAGCTCCATCAAAAACCTTTCTGTTCAAGGCACGCATGTTTCCCTATTTCCCTCTTAAAAATGGCAATTTGATTGTGGTAGCAGTTGGATCAGCTTTCAGAAATAGGAGATTCCCCCTTTAATTTGATTCTCCTTTCAAATAAACTCAAGGAAGGTTTAACCTTCCTGGTTCTATATCTAGTCACCCTCAAAACAAAACAAACAAACGAACAAATAAACAAAAGCAAAAATGCTGTGTACCACAGCTCCATGACTCCTAATTCCCAGTCAGCCATGTTCCTTCCTTTTTCCAGCTTGACAGAATCAGGAATATTGCAGAATTATGCACTCATCCAAGCACCAGGTCAAGCTTATGTTCACTTATTCATCAGGCATTTATTGATGTTGGGGTATCTACCAAGTATAAGGCATTTTATTGAGTAGAGGGTATACAAAAATAACATCACTATGCTTCCCTTCTGGTAGAGAAAGTAAATGTTTAAATAGGTAAATAAAATATACTGAATAACTATTATATAATATATATTTGATTAATGTAGAATAATCAAGGCAAATGTGGATTACAGTGAAAGCACAGAAGTAGACAAGCTGCAGAAATTGCCTCAAAGCAATCTTCAGACTAAGTCAAGGGTTAACTGACTCCTGAGTGTCGTCGTGTAGTTGCTATAGGGCTTTCTCCTTTTATTAAGACTGGATTGAAAACTGGGTTGATTCTTCTTTATCCTTATTTCCAAGGAAATATATAATCTTCTTTCTATTCTTTGAAGGAGAAAAGTTCAGACTAGAGGGTCTCCTGCATTTCTTTTGCCCAGGGAATTGATATTCTCGAACCTATTCCCAGCCTGTCCTCCGGAGCCAGGATGATCTTGCAGAGGAGAATGCCTCACAGCTGCAGTCTGACCAAATGCCTTGATCCCAACACAGCTGCCTCTCTCTCTCTCCTGGGACTGAGAAGGAAACCAGGGATATGTCAGTTCTCAGTCAGGTCAAGGAGACAGATGCTTCCTTCGGCTTTCTCTGACTCCTCTCTTCCTCCTCTCCATCTTTAACCCCTGGGTCAGGAACTTTGGCCATCTGGGTCACATGAGAATTCCTCCTGCTGCGTCTAAAGATCTGCCATACTCCACCCTATCCAATATGAAGTTAGGCAACCCATTGGGCATGCTCTGTGCACAGCCCCCTTCTCATACTATGTCTTAGGCACACCCTTTTGATGCATCTGAAACTCCTAATGAGGGTCACCCCACATCTCTGCTTCTGCAGAGCCAGACATAAACTATAAAAGCAACTGAGCTTCCAACATTGTCTCTGCCCCTCTACAAAACAGCCCTAATTTTTCTTCTGAGTTGATTTCACAGAGGAAGTCTAATGGTTCATTTACCTCACATATAAGATTTGCTTCTGGAAAACCAGTTTCCCCAGACAAGAAATAAGCTATCTCATGTATGTCCCAAGTGGTGGCTACTGACAAAATTTTCACCACTTGAAGCAAAATTATTAAAAAGAAGAAAACTAACTCTATGCAGTGTAAAGAATTTGGGTTTTTCTTTTTCTTTCTTTCCTTCTTTTTTTTTGTTTTTTTGCTAAGACATTTTTAAAACTAAAATATCCTTTGCCATATGAAGTGCACTTTAGGGACCGGTAGTTATTTGTACTGCTTTTACATGGCAAAATAAAATGTTACATCTTCCAACATCATCTCTAGAGAGCCAAATGTGTGGGTTGTGAATCATTTATGATTATAAAATAGCCAAATGTTTCACTGTTCTCCACTTCACCAAACCCATTTTGTTCAAAGGAATGGTGTTTGGAGAAGACTGAATTGCTTGATAATTGTACCATTCTCTAATTTGTGTCTGTTTATAGTTGGAGGTGATGTGGTCCTCTTTAGGAGGGAGGGGAGAGAAGGTGCTATTTTTTATCTAGTTCGACAGGCGGTATACTTCTCAGAGATTCTCAGTGTCAAAGAAAAAGAAAAGAACATTATGAGGAATAGCCTCATGTTACTAGCCAACTTTGTCTGAAATGGTAAACTAAACAGAACAGTATGGTAGACACTTTTATCAATATCTTCTATTCTTACCTAATGAAATGTGATATATTCCCATTTCTCCAGTGAAAGTTTCAATGTTTCGGCATTTACGGGTAGTAAATGGTAAAGCAGGACTTGAGTTCAGAGGTGTTGAACTGCAAAACCCAAGTTCTTGCAACTATTAAATCATTTTAAAAGCTTTGTAAATTCTTTTGAAATTTGCTTATAAGAAATGCCTCAAGGGGCTCCTGGGTGGCTCAGTGGGTTAAGCATCCGAGTCTTGATTTCAGCTTAGGTCATGATCTCAAGGTTTTGAGATTGAGCCCTGCATTGGGCTCCACCCTCAACATGGAGCCTGGTTGAGGATTCTCTCTCTCTCTCTCCCTCTGCCCTTCCCCCTACTCTCTCCCTCTCTCTCAAATAAATCTTTAAAAAAAATTAAAAAAAGAAGTGTATCAATAACTATTACTTTAATTTGGAAGAATAGTCAAAAAACAGTGCTTATACTTACTTCACCTGCCAGGGTTGATCTGCCTTTTAGCAACAAAATGGAAGTCAGTACCAAATAATGCTACCTGGTAACACGTGAGCCAAAGATGAATGGCTACCTGGTAACACTTGAGCCAAAGAGTATACATATAAGTAAGAGAATTGTTTTCTTTCAAGATAATAAGTACATAAAACAGCATCCACTCACAGGATCAATATTAGGACATTTTAAAAAGATTTTGACAAGAATGAGTTACATTGTAGGTTTATTATTTTAAGGTAACCATAGATTTCTGAATTTGTTCATCTTACCTTTTTTTTATAAATGCTACATTTAAGAGTAAATTGCTTTATGTCTTAAAAAAGATAGATTAAAAAAAAAAGAAGATGGTGTCTCATTCAATTCTGGTTCAAATTACAAGCTAAATTACAACAAATTCAGCCAAACAACTTGGCCAATATCTGTGAAGTATTCATTACTTTCTTGGACAGGTGAAAAAATGTTTACTTTCTCAATCCCCCATGCTAGAGAAAAACATAAATAATGCTATTTTGATAAATTGGAACAAGGAACTAAAACATCCATGTATCTTCTTGAACACCTCAAATTTTCCTATGAACTAATTATTAAATTCCAATTTCAGTTTTTACATCTTAGCTTTGATGTAGAACTGTTTAAAAGAACTGTTTAAAAAGTCGATGTTGTTTAACTTCATCAAAAACACTTTTTAGTGGCAAAAACAGTCAAACATTTTAGTAAGAAGTGTTTGCTTCTATTAAATATTGCTTAGATATAAAATGACAAAAGACTACTGTCCTTCAACACTAGCTCCCCTCTGCTCATTAAAAGCTCTGGCAAGAATAATCCTTTAGAAAACATTAGCCTTTCATAACAATAAGCATTCACATTTCTCATCCCAAAGTGCATTACATTTTTTTCTCTCTCCTAATAATTCAAGCTTCACGTTCAGATCACTAAAGAACTTAAAACAAAAAAATAAAATAAACTGCATTGCCTTTATGATCAATAAGATTGCCTATTTCTCCTTCCTTGTTTTTTTTCTATATATCTTTCACCTTTTACTCCATATAATCATCACATAGAAAGTATATATCGAGAGTCCACTATGAGCCAGGCATCACACACAAATATGAGGATCTCTAAGGTCAGCTGTGATTTTTCTGCAGATGAAGATATCAAGGCTCCAAACAGTGCCAAGAGCATAAAGTAAGAAGTTAGATGGTAGTGGAGAGTGTGAATAGAGTGTTTTCTTTAAAGGCAAACAGATTGTTCTTCCTTTTTGAAACGTATTTTCTGTTTTAGAAATATCTGACCAAAACCCTTCACAATATATTTAAATATGAATTCAAGAAAAAGTAAAAGTAACTCGGATGAGACCATTGCTCATGGGAACTCAGTTCTCTTCATTCGGTAGTGTTCCCCCAAACAAATCATTATTATAATCTTTGCTACTTCCTTGGTATAGAAGGTCAGTCACTCTTTTAAAGGAATGATGTACACTCTGGGCTCTTAGGTAAAAGGTAACATATAGAAATCTTCCTCATCCAAAAACAACACAAAATACATTGAAACAAAATAATAACAAGGTCATGAACGACCGTCAATGAACTTGACAATTCCGCAGACTGGATTTTTCTGTTTAGTTTTCAGCAATAGATTTAGGCCTTTTTTTTTTTAAAGACAACTGGAAAACTGTCTCAAATGCTTTCATCAGACTCAAGTTTTATAAACTTTTTATCATATGAGCAAACTATGTTTATGGAAAATAAAGCCAGTGAAGCTACTGGACAAGTCCTTCCTCCTTAAAAATGCCAACTGTTCATTGTTGGCAACATATGTGGTGGGTATTAATCATGAACCCTTTTAACCTTGTTTCCTGAGGCAAAGTGAGATGTAACTGGCTTCACATTTCTTAGGAACTTGGCCATTTTAATAAATTTTTTAAAAGTTTACCCCTAGTATATCCATCATATGGTGATTCCAATGTGCAGATATTTTCAACTGCATGATTGAAAATATGTACTAGCAGTGCAGGTAATCTCTAGATACTTGTAACAGTTTCTGTAGAATTTGAGAGTGATCTAATCCCCCTTGTAGCAAACATACAATTCAAGAGAAAAATAATCACCACCAATATAATATCAGACCCACAAGAACAAGGACCGTATTTATAGTCTTCCTCATTCCTTCCTTGCCAGAGCTTACAACAGATCTGACCCATTGTGGTATCTCTATATATTTGTTGAATGAATGAATGGACGAATGAATGAATCCAGTGGAATTATCCTGTAGCTTTTTTAAAGCCTTTCCACACACTTTTTTTTCTGGGTGTTTAATGGCTATACAATATGTCAGCATTTTAAAAGCTATCCTGAATGTTTGATTTTGAGTTGTTACTACCATGTTTTATGTTTTCCTGGGTTCCAGCATGTAGTTTATTCCAACTGTAGAGGTAGTGACAAATTTTCCTGCAGAAGGTTGCTAGAAAGCATGTTCTGAATAGATACAGGGTTCCCCAAAGAAGTACCCTACTACACCATGGAGTTTCTTCCATTAGGAAATACACCATGGAAGAGTCATTCTAATGAGGATTTTTTTTTCCTTATAAGAAAGTGAGCCAAAAAGAGAGGAAGAGAGCGAGAGAGAGATGCAAATCAACTGTCACGTCAACTACATTCATTTCCCTTTGGCCCATCTGCTGGGGCCTCAGACTTTCTGGAGATTTATCTTTTGGGTGTATTGCTCTTGGAATTCCCAGGCCAAATTTTTCTTGAAACATGATAAATCAAGCTGTATACAGTGTTAGGCTAAAGATATATGTCCCGTGATTATATTGAATATTTATACCCTATCTTAGTTGTAAAGATTGCTTTTGAAACTTTCTAAAGAATATAAACAGCTAGATTACAAAATGCCAAAGGCAAAGGCAAAACTAAGACCCAGAGATTAAGGGAGTATTTTGGTTCTTGAAAGGTAATTTTTTGTTCTAAATCTTCACTTGTTTTGCTTCTCATAAACTCCGCATACCTTACAGTTTTGTAATGTTCAAACTCTGTTATCTGGGCTAAGCCAAGAGTAGAGACATCACCCAGGTTTTAATATCTAACATTTCTTGAAAGCAAATCACAGAATTAAAATAAACCATCCCTTCGGAATAGTGGAACAGAAGACATAATTTTGTTCAAAATTTTACTTTACAGAAGGGGGACCATGAAGTTCAGAAAGATTTTTTTTAAAAGTGACTCGTCCGAGATTGCAAAGGTGATGGAGCTCCAATTTAAAAAAGAAAGAAAGAGGTCTCCTAACTTAAAAGCGCCTTCTTTCTCGGCTATTCAGCTTCCTTTACTTCTCCATAGGTGGCACTGTCTCTCACATTTGGAACTGCAGAGATTAAAAAGGAAAACGCTAACCTCTCGAGGAAGCCATTCCTGTGAATGAAGCAAGGTGGCTAGAGACAGCCTGCACCTACTCACCCAGATCAGAACACTGGACAACTCGCAGGTGACACTGACAGCGGAAGGGACACATAGGCCCCAGAGGCTCTAGGTCAGAATCCACAGGAGCACGCTCTTCCGGGCCTATCCCAGAAGCCTCATCTTCTAGCATAAAGTCAAATAAGCCTCTCTGTTGGAACGGCCCAGCCCAGGAAACTTGTGCAAGCAGGAGGAAGATGATGGTTGCCTTCATGATTTATCTCATGTATTTTCACAGCCAAGGAACCTAGGAAACAAACGAAAGGTTTAGAAGAGTCGCACCACCTGGTTACTGCGTTATGTCTTACATAACACCCCACAGTAGAGAGTTAAGTATAAAAAAAAAAAGTCTTTCATTTCTTGTGAGGAAGCAGAACACTGAAATGTATTTGAAAGGTATGTAACAGACTACCTTGCACAGCTATTTACTTAGGAAAAGAAATTTGAATGTAATTTAAATCTTCTTGCTTGAATTTGGGGTCTGAATTGAGATGGCATATCATATATTCATGTCATTTGCAAAATGGTTATGATGATAGACCATGTTAGAATTCTCAGGGCTTATTCAACACAAGCCAGGCCACAGTCAAATAAAATTTTGTCTATGCACATGAGAGATCTTCAATTCCTGCGTCAGAAACCTCTCTGGACGCCAATCTCACCTCCCCAGCCCACTGTATTTATCTCGGTCCAGACCTTTCTCATCACTCCCTGAACTACCACAAGAGCTTCCAACTGGTCTCAGCCTTGAATAGTTCCTTTACTCCAGGTCATCCCCCACTCTGCTGCTCAAGTCGTGTTCTGAGAATTAGATTTCATTGTATCCCTATTCTATGGAAAACTCCTGTTGACTTCTCAAGGCTTGCCAATAAGGTCCACATCTCCTTTGTGGCCTGTGAGACCGTTCATAATTTGGTACCAACCGATGTTTCAAGCCCGCTTTCTCTCAATTTCCTCTCTCCTCCAGTCCCCACCTCAACCCTGACACTCAAAGCTAAGTGCCATTTAAAATACCTACCTTGTAAGATGGCAGTGAAGACTAAAAATGATAATGGACTTCCCTTGCGGATTCCCTGGCTCATCCAGGCAGGATGCTGCTTCCTCCCTCTTCTGTGCCCCACAGCACGTTGCTCTTACCTCTTTTAAAGAACTTATCACATTATACTGTAATTTGTTTTGCGTGCTTGGTCTGTCCCCCCAACTAGAAGATGTACTCCTTCAGGGCGTGTCTTATTATTCTTTGTTCTGTACCCAGGCCTTGCACAACATTTTGCACATAAATGACTCAATTGACCATCAATTTATTAATAATACAAGTTATTCAGTTTGTTCCAGGCAACCAGTTGGTCTGATCTTTTTTAAAACCCAAACTTATCTTTTTTTCAATATCAAATTTCTAGCCCAAGAAAGGTAACAAATGGAAAACCTCAATTTGGTGGAAGCACAATTTATTTTTTAGAATAAATCTATGGGCCAGTTTCTCAAACTGATCATTTTTTATTAAAGCAGTAAACATATATGGAAAATCCTACTGATTTTTATAGGACTTACACGTTATCTGGTTTTACCCCGAGGGCAATTTTGTAAACAAACAAAAGTACAGTTTTGACAAATCCATACAGTATTTATCCATTCCTTCAATGAGCACTTTAGATACATACATCTGTCATTGAGTTGGGATTCAGCTGGCTGAAGGGAACTACATAGATCTGAATAACAAAAAGTAGTTGATCATGTAGAGAACAAGCAGTCTATTTTTGACTTGATATGTCTTAAAACCCTCCGGAAACTAAGGATTCCCAAAACACATAGCAGATGTTATCTTTAGTTCCCCACATCTACTTTGAAACGTACATGTAAAAGAATCATATTAAAGCTGCCCATTCATAACCAGATGTAAAAAAAATGATTTTTAGTCATCAGTCAGTTATAACATATGCAACAACAACAAAACCAAAAAAAAAAAAAAAAAAACAAACCACTTTGGATCCCCTAACCTTAACGTATCTGGTATCTGTCTATGTAACTTCTGGAACTTCTTGGCTAGAGGCACTAGAGAGGGAAAAAAATGTTTTTGGATTTCTTACACTTGTGCTCTTAAGTTTACATTTATTACTGCGGTCTGTGTTAAGGCAGCATATATAAAGTACGGGCATGTGGTTTCTCATTTAAAAAATACCACAAAGATTATTATTCACACTGCCCCTTTAAATTCAGTATCAGGTTTTCTCTGGGAGTGTGTTCCCACTCAGTTACTGCCTAGCCTTTTAATGGAGAGCCTATTGTTTTGGCAGTGTTCCCTTGGACTGGATCTAAGGGAGTGGTTTCTGTCTGTTTCACATTAAAATGCAATGTTTACGGTTTACCACAGTTTGCTAGGCTTGCATACTTAATATCTTACAATTTTAGAAGAAAAATGAAGCAAAGTAATTGCAGATTTAATAAATAGCAGTGAGAATTAATGCAGATGTTGCTTTTTGATCTTTTCTCCAGAACAGAAAATGCCTGGTTGTTTCACTAACCCCAAAAAAGAAATGTTGAACACTAGCTCAGAGGAATATTATCATTTATATGTGTTTACTCTTGTTAAAATGGTGCAAATCCTCTGCACAATATTTTTCTTGGTTTAAAGCTGAACACAAGCAGGAAGTTTATAACTTCCATTACTTATTTTATATCACTTTGATGTGTGTGTGTGTGTGTGTGTGTGTGTGTGTGTGTGTGCATTTTAACCCTGAATGTCCTGGAGAAAAATAATATGTCCAGGAACTTTATACAAATTCCCCCAAGAGATGGTTTCTTTTAAATTAGTGTCATAATACTTGAAGACCCAGCATCTTAAAACAATTAGTGGGGGCTGTTGATATTAATAATTTCTTATCATGTCCTTCCTTCCTTAGTATATAAGAAAAATAAACAAAAAAGAGCAGATGCCCTTGTAGAAACCAAGGAGATTATTACTGAGACAATATACTGTCTAAATTTCATTGAAATTGTTTGAAGCATTCTCAAAAAGTATGACTCTTTCCTAGGTGCTAATTGCTAGGTGTAATGTCACTACTCCACTAAAGCTAGTAGCCACAGTTTATAAGTGTTTCATCGAAAATAATAATTTCTGGCTCTTTAAACTACTTCAGCCCATTAAATTAACTATATCATTCAGTTCAACATTTGTAGGATGTCATTCATGCCTTTGGTGTAACTTTCAAGATCAAAATTTAACCCTCAAGAGATAAGTAAAACTATAACTGCAGAGCAAAATAAAAATCCCCCAGCACCAGGTGAATGAAAAACCTCAATAGTAATGGAAATAATTCAAAAAAAGACAATAAAAATGGCATTTATCCATAAATAAGGACTGCTAAAGGAAGCATTTGGTTCTTTTTCTGGTCAAAATAGCAATAGGAAAAGAAAAAGCCACAGGAATTTATGTCACTGGGAGCCCACTTAATCAGTGGTCATTGTGTTACCCTGTTTTGAAATTAGCAAGAAAAATAACCTACACCCTCCTTTTCAAGTGATGTATTTTACAGTAAAATTTCATTTGCATTGAAAATACTGACTGGGTTTTTTCTTTCTCTGTAAGGAATTATGAAGCTAACCGTGAGATTATCTTTAATAAGCAGCGTAAGTATTTTCAATGTTTATTTTCACCTCTCTGGTGATAATTTCTATTCTTTTCTAGGTTGTAGAAATATACATTCATTTGACTTCTGCAGCTAATCACCAGAGTTCACATCTCTCTGAGATTTTAAAAGTTCTGAAAATATGCAAGAATTCAGGAGGGAACTAAATCCTTAAATATACATACATATATATATATATATATATATATATATACATATAGCCCAACTACAAATAGTATGCTGATCTAGAATATAAATGCTTTCTAAAGAGGTAAAACATTTCATTAGTACAAATACAAAATATATCAATGTAGATAGTCATGGTGTTAGGTTATAATTTTTTTTAATAAACATCTTTGCAAGAACAGAAAGAACTAAAACAATGCATTCAACCATTTTACCAAATATTTAACTTCTGTCTTCAAGTAATACTTGTTTAAAATACTGCATAAAGAGTATCAAAAGTTTAGAACGATTTTTTTTTCTTTTCTTTCTCTCACCAAATAATTCCTTTTGCCCTCAGCTTGATCAAAGTTTTATTAGTCTGTAGCAGAGTTCAGGACAATTATTGAAAACCATACCTTTTAATCCGGGGATTTGCCACAGGAGCCCTCAAAGCTGAGATGTAATTACACTAAATATTCAGCCCAAGCAAAAGAGTTTGCAGGTGTGGAAAGGAGGAGGGGGTAGGTGCTGCTCTGTGACTGTCACTAGGTTGAAAACCTCCTGCTTCTACTCCATAGCACAGTTAAAAAATAAGGTTTCCCTCAATGAACACAATCCGGCTGACACCCACATTAGATCATATGGTAATGATATGTCTCTTGTATTGCAGCCAGAAAGTTTATCGGCCTTTTTTCTCCCCATTTGCTTTATTCCTTTTGCATCTACTTAAGATTCTAAAGGGCTTATGTGGTGTAGAGGGGCGACTTGATTTGAAATTTGTTTTATTGTGTCGATTCGTTTCCCTAAAACATTGTAACTAAAGGGTTTGCTTCCCCACCCCCAGCCTCACTCCACTATCCACCCTTTCTAGGCTTGTTTATAAGTAACTTCCGAAATGACAGTTTTTCTTGCTTTCATGATGTGCAAATCTGGCAAATGGAACGAAATTAATCTTGTGGTTATTTTGAACGTGGTCTGCAGAAATACATGAGTAGATTTATATGAAGATACTCTTTCAGATTCTTACTTGTCCTGAGCTGTTTGTGCAAATTCAAGTACTCTGCTGGTGGAGTTTTTCTATGTATTTTGAACATATTTCTGAAGTGTCCTGAAAGAAAGTCATGGTTTTATATGAAAAGAATGTCACTGTTGCTATTATTATTATTTCATTAGTCATAGTTTATAATCTTTCTTGTTGTTTATCAACCATTGGGTTTCTTATTTTTCTAAATAAAACATATAGATACTAGAAATTGGTTACATTTTAATTTAGCCTGCATATGAAAATTTTGATTTTCGTGGTCTATACTTTTATATAATCCAGAACTTTGAAAAAGCAAGAGAGTCTCTGGCTCTTTCCAAATTTCAGTAAGTAGAAAAAAGAAAGTGTAAACACAAGGAAAGATATTTATTTAGCCACTGGAAGGCATTTTTGTGTTTTTGTAATTCCCTTGCTGGATGCTGTTTAATTCTCTCCCTGTGTGTCTCTATGTTTTGACTTGTATCTTTATGCCCTGGCCCCTAGGCTGTTACCAGGTGGAAACTTGAAATCAACATCTGTGAAACATGAGAGGAGAGAGGATAGCCCTCCCATCCTCCACCTTCCCTTTCCCTCCCCTAGCCATCCAAGTACACAATCCTACAGGACATACTTCTGCCTTGATGAAACTTGAAGGAATTAAATTCTTGAGTGGGTATCTAAAGTAGGGGAGGGGGTGCTGTCACATGATATTTTGCCTTATGTCCCAAGACCCGCCTCCCTAATTTTATAACATCTTACCCCACGCCTCCTCTCTTTGACTTCGAATAACCACATGCCCAGTTATTCCGATCGTTTAGAAAAAAAGCCAAGTATTATTTTCCCGGGACGTTGGTGCAAAAACCACGATTCCCTTATGTGGAATTAATTATGTTTTCCTCTTGAATTCCTCTTGCGTCCATTTCTTTCACACGACATGCAAGCGCTTCTTCTTCATGTAATAGCTGTTTATGGACGTGTGTCACCGCAAGGGAGGAAGCGCATCATTTTCATTTGTAGAGTCCCTGCACCCAGCACAGTCATGGTATATAGTAAATTCTCAAGAAACGCTTGTAAATGACCACATAAAGACAGGCAGAACATTGGCTATAATTCCACCATGATTATTGTTTTGCCCAGCCCTGGTTTGCTCTTTATCAAAACCCAACCCTACCACAGTGTATATGATGAATAATGGCAATAATTGTCACCGAAGAGAGAGAAAGGGGTAGGGGGATAAGGGTATGAAGGAGAAAATGGAAGAAGAAAAGAAGACACATTATCTTGATAGGTAGATCATCTTACTTTTATAAGGCAGAGTCATTTTGGTTGCGGTTCACATCCGGGTTTTTTCCTCTGATAGTAAGACAACTCTCTGAGTCTCAGTTCCCGTATCTGTATGATAGGTAAAAATTATTACCTAGTTTAAAATATTGGAGAGGAGATGAAATGAAGCAGTATATATAAAGCACATAACTCAGAGCATGGCCCGATAAATTAAGCTCTCCATAAATGTTAGCTTTTATTGTTTTCTGATATATGTCATAGCAGTCCTTTGAGATGAGCAAGGGAAATCATTTTTACTATTTCCATTTTACAGATGAGTAAATGGAAGTCTGATGATCTGCCCAAGTTCACAGAGCTGGTAAGAAGCACAACAGAAACTAATACCCAGATCTTCTTGTACATAATCTAGTCTTCCATTATTGTACTAGATTTTAAGAAAGACCAAACTCTTGATAAAGAAAATTAACTAGCAAAATTCTTGGATAACATGTCTTTGCAGACTAGTTTAAAAGCTGTGACCAAGTTACAATTCTTTTTACATGTCATATTTGTGCAAGAACAAACATTTCCATTTTTTTTTAATTTTAGTAAGAACTTCGCTTCCAAAACCCCAGGGATTTTACCAAACATCATCTTACTTAAAATCCCTTTAATTGGATGGTTAAGTTGTATACCTTGTCACGCCCACTTTTAGGTAGAAGACACTAAGACACAACCAAGTCATCCACAGTTAAGTCACAAAGATGCCTGGGGCTATCATCAGAATCCAGGTCTCTTGCAGTCTAGTGTGAAATGGAACACTTTTGAGGCTAGAAGCAGTGGTTGTGCAGAGGCTGCTGAAATTTATCCTGGCTTGGAATGTTTAGGGGTAGGGTTCACCAAAACCTTGGCTACCTTAGAGATATTTGAAATACTCAAATTCAGAACACATACCACATCTGCTGTTAAAACCATTTAAACTATGATTTCTACTGACAACCCACTAGTTAGCAGGGTAACTATATTCTACATGTTGTCAAAGTTCATTTCAAGGCTAGTCACTCTTTCTCACTAACATCAAATACAAGTGATTTAAATTGTACCTGTATATTAAAGATGTGAGGAATGCCAGAATTTAGAAAGGTCTCCTTCAGGCACCCTTTTATTTTCTAAGAGGTTTGGAAGCAAGTGATTATCATCACAAACCTGATGTGACTGGTTTATTCTTAGACTGACTCTTCAAAGTCAGGTCAGGGGCTGGAATGGGTTGTCTGGCTCTTTATTTTGCCACCTTGGACAGATTTTCTCTTTTAGCCAAGAAAGAAGGTTCAGGTGGAATTCAGGGCAAGCTTGAACACAGGCTGGCTTGAAACACAATCTGGTCGTAGAAAACTATTCCCTTGGCCATCTTTCTTTCCAACAAGCCTCCTCTCCCCTGACCCATCACCATTGTGTTCCATGTGCTTGCGCCTTGTATAAATAACTCAACCTCTCTGTCCCTTAGGTGTTTAATCTATAAAAGGGATAAGCATAGTACTACCCACTTCATAGATTTGTGGAGAGGTTTCCAATAGGTTAAAACGTACAGCACTTAGAATTGTGCCTGACCCATATCAAGTAACACGTACGTGTTGGTTGTTGCTTCTGTTATTGTCACACCTGTGGCGGTGTTGTTGCAAACCTTTCCTTGGACACTCCAGTCCAGTAACCAGACTGTATCTTTTTCCTAGCCCAAGATGCAAGAACTCACCTAAGCCATGATACGGTTGGAAAAGCAAGGGCGTTGCAGTTGGATAAGTTTGAGTTTAAACCTTTTCTTTGTACTTGTTAAATTATGCTCTCCGCTTTTCCTTATGCATAACATTTTACTGGGTTCCAAGTCCTGCTCAAATGCATTCATGGATGTTATAAGTAGCCAGAGGCTCCAGGTGAAGAATCTCTACTCCGGGAATAGGGACAAGGACAGGGTAAGTTAGGAATTAAGACAGGGAAAAGGAACCTCTCTTTCACCACAGGGAGGTATTCGATTCCTTAATTCTCTGCCCCTTTTCTTGAATGCTCAGGAGCATCTCTTTTATCAATGGCAGTCAAGAGATTTTTCCTCTTTTCATGAATTGATCAGTTTGTACTGGGACAACAAGGCAACATTTATTGAATATCTAGTAGTGTGGGCAAAGAACACACCTCTCTGTTAAATACAAGGAAATTTCCAGTAACTTATCAAACATCAATCAACGAGCAAATACTGACCGAAGAACCACTATGTGAGAAATATTAATATTAGGCTAATATAAGATACTAAGAAATAAAAAGTACAATGTGAAAGGCATGACCTTAAAGAACTCAGACCAGTAAGGAGATAGGGCATAAACCATATAGATATAGATATAGATATATGTATATATAAACATATTATATATGTGTTTATATATATATATTTATGTTATATGTGTCATATAACATATATATGTTATATAATATATCTAATAGAATTTTAGAGTTTTCATACCAGGAAATTTATAATGCATTGTATAATTATAATTCCTAGCCAAAGTAAAGTATGGTATAATTAAAAATAATTGTCTTAGAAAGGCAGAGGAGGGATGGGGGAAAGATCATTTTACAGATGGAAAGTTAGGTAAGTGTTTATGGAGAACAAGGTACAATGTGAGCTGCCGAATCCTGAGGGATAAAAAGAATGTGAAAGAAGAGAGACAGCTTTTTAGTCTGGTGGAGCAGAGCTATCAAAATCTTGGCAATGGGAAGGCAAAAGACAGTAAATAAACCAATGCGGCTTAAGTGGATGTTTTCTTTCAAAGAAGCCATGAGCCCTTTTATGATCCTTGAATATTCAACAACTGCCATGGTATCTGACATGTCAAAGTCACACAATGAATGCATGTTCCCTGTTTGTGGTAATAACTAGCAGGAGATAAGGTAAGAAAGGAGGGCAGAGTTTGTGAAAATTTTCCCATAGGGTATTCGTGTGTTTATTTATTTGTTCACCAAACACATTTGGTGATTAATAGCTACCAATTGATGTGCTGGTAGCTGGATGTTATCAAGGTATTTGAATGAGGTAATAGCATGATAAAAGTTTTATTTTAGCAAATAAAATCTAGCAAGTTCATGCAGGGTGGTGAAAGTAGGATCAAGGAAACTAAAAAAGAAGGCATCGCTCTAGTCTTGATGTATTAATATCTTAGTAACAAGAAGATGAACATGGTGAAAATAGGCCCGACTGCTCAGGAATGGGATGTGATATATTAAAGATAAATGTTTGGAGCACCCATCCTGGGCCAGTGTTCTTCAAAGGCCTTATCTCAATTAAGACTCATGATAACCCTATCATTTAGGCACTATCATAATAAATTCTCATAATTAATTCTTTTTTAAGATTTTATTTTTAAGTGATCTCTTCACCCAGCCTGGAGCTGGAACGCACTACCTGGAGATCAAGAGTCACACATTCTACCCACTGAGCCAGTCAGGTGCCCCCCTCATAATGGATCATAAAAGCACAGAGCTGAGCCTTGAAGAAGCCAAGCACTCCACTCACGGTTCCCTGCCATCCAGACCAGCTGCTTTGTCACGTGAGCAAGGGGAGGGAGAGTAAACTTCTTTGCTTTCATCTTTATCTCAAGGGAGAACATTCTTTAAATGCAAAAGAGCAACAAACAAAAAGGATTAAGCTAACTAAAGCTCTTGATGCAAAAATCCCAAGAAATTAACCATTTTATGTGAATTCAGCTTTTAGGGCACTAAAATGATTTGTAGCCTTGATGGTGACTCTAGTGCAAGTAATGAGGGAGAAATCATGCAATCTGAATTATGGGATTAAAAAAAAAAAGGAAGAATTAGTGTAGCATCTTTCCCTCTGAATTCTCACGTGGGGTAAACTTTACGTTGAATGAAGGCTGTTCTCCCACGGAGTGATGGCAGAATTGTTGTCATTTTACAGATGAGACCAGCTCAGGAGATGCACATACTGGAAGTGAGTGCAAACTACAAAAGAGAGAGATAAAAGCCAGACATTTCTAGAAGACCACCTCCTGGCCCAGCTCCTGCCTGTTGACTTACTAGCTGACTAACTAGTGCTGCTGAAGGCCTGCTACCATACACCACTGAAGTAAACTCCTTGGGCAATGCTGTACTTTCTTTTCAAACAAAGGAGGGCAGCCTATGTGAAGACGAAAGTTGAGTTCAAACACAAGATGAGATAGAATAATGTGCAATGCCTGAACTGTAGAAAGCAAAGGAGCCCCTGTCTTTGTAATTTCCCTTAACAAAGCTCATTTCATTAGTTTTTCAGGGAGATAGTCTGGTATAATAGTTGAACCCACAGACCCTGGGGCCAGAATGCTCAGGTTTGACTCTTGACTCTGACCCTGATTATCTTTGTGACCTTAGGCAGTGTCCCCATTCACAATAGTACCTTAGGATAAAAAGATAGGGCAGGAGGACACATGAGTCTGTATCTGTAGAGGGTGTAGAACAGAACCGTAGAGGACAGGCTATGTAAGTCTATGTCAAGGAATGAAAATGTCAGAATGGACTGAGGATTTTAAGAGATTGTTTTCTTCCCCGTGTTTTTTTTTCTTCATACTCCAGCCTGAAAGTTATGTCCTGTTTAGTTTGGAACACTCAAACGCAGGTCATGTCTGTGTAATGTGTATTTACTGCATGGCACCTATTTGGTCTGTAAATATTCTCCTTTCAGTTTACCCTGTATCTTAGGAGAAGTGAATACTCCACCACAGAATACAGCCCTCTAGAATTTAAGTAAGCCAACGAATGAAAAGTTTTGTTCTAATGTCTGTCCTGTAAAATAATGACTTCATTTAGGAACTTTTTCTGAGACATAGCTCCTTGAGAACTATCGGATTTGATTCAAATTGTCCCTTTAATAGCAATAATTCATTCCTTGTAATTTGCCTTGTTGAGGTTAATTCTTTAATAATTCATGAGATGAATTTTTTGATGCGGACACATATTAACATGACAACAAAGTGAAACATGCTTTCCCATTTAAATCATATGAGAGTTTTTATATTTGGAAACAATCCCGTATTTTGAATAAATCCACTTCAAATACTTGAGGAAATATTACTGTTCAGAAATAATTTATGTGCCCATTTTTTGTAGAATGATGTCTAAGCATATCATTTATAAAAGCATTAAATCACCAATGTGCAAGCTTACTTTATAATTATAAGTCTATGGGGATAAAAAAGAAAATTGAGGCATGATCACATTTAGTGTTTCAGGTTTAAATCTCTTTGGAGCTTTCTTCATCAAAAGGTTGGCTTCTCATGAAACATCTTCATTCCTGGGGGCCAGTTTCAGTAGCTTCCCTAGCATTACTCCTGGTGGGAAACAATTCACAATCCAACTAGAAACAGAGTATTTAATTCTTCTCATAGGCCAAGAACCATGGAAGTGTGTGCTATCAAAGCAGCTCTTTAAGTAGGTGATTTGTTAACCTTCTGAATGATAAGAACATTATGTGCCTGTCTGAGGAGAGTAAAACCACATTAAGAAAAGCTACTGAGAGATTCCAGGAAATACTGAGATTATTTTTGCTTTCATGTAGTTACAAATCCTGATGGTTGTCATCTGGCAATTAAAATATGGTGACCCCAATGTTACATTAAGAAATATTTCATGATGCCATTGCAAATTTGGTGGTTTTAAAGGCCGTGTGTGTGTGTGGTTAAGAGCATACATAATGTAAATTTTATCATTTTCTATTTTAAATGTTCAATTTAAGGGCATTAAATATATTTATAATGCAACCATCACTAATGTCCTTTTCCAGAACATTTTCGTCATCCCAAACAGAAACTGTGTACCCAACCAAACAATAACTCCGCATTTGTTTCTTCCCTTTGTCTTCAGTAAACCCTATTCTACCATCTCCATAAATTTGCCTATTCTAGATACTTCATTTAAGTAGAATCATGTAACACATTTTTGATTTAGAAAAAAAAAGCTTTTTTTTTTGCTAGTTTAAAAAATACATATTTAAATGGAAGATAGTGAAATAGGAGGAAATCATCACAGACAATGAAGAAGCTAGCACCATATTGCTTCAGGGAAAGTGTTTCTTCTTGGAGAATAACCCGAGCCTCAATCAGTAAATCCTAGTCATCGGGCCTGAGAGTTTACTATATTTATGTCAAAGATGAAATTTAAAGACACCTAACATTTTTTAATTAAAATAATTACCAAACAAAACATAACAATTAAAACATACAGATTTTTTTGTAGAAAGTAATTCATGAAGGAAGCTTTAATATCACCAAATATTTGTTTACAAACAATGAGAATATAATCTGAAGACAAGCTAATGCATTTGGAATGATGGTACTGACTCCTTATCAGTAGGCATTTATTTTCAGTTCTTTGCTCAGTCCTGATAACTGAGCTTCAGTAAGGTATCTGTGTCTTGTCACAGCAGCCCTGTGAAACAAGGAACATAAGGCTATGTTTTATGATTATACAATACAGTTAAACTAACTTGGCATAGTCAAATAAACTTGGGTCTTACTGGAAATATTTTCTTATACTAACTACCTATTTTTATGAAAGTACTAAAAACAATATCTCCCTGAGAGAATAGCATCTATTTCTGTAAAGTGTTTTTAAAATTTCTTTAAAAATACTGAGTATGTTGAAATTAAAAACAAGCCACTTAAATGTTTAATTCCAAACAACAGAAATAATTTAAGCCGTGCATAGAGATTTTTAGGAAGAAAAAATTCAGTTTGGACAAAAGTTACCTTGGGAGAAGTGAAGTTTCTTTCATTCATAATTTAAGAGTCATAATTCAGTTCACTGCAAACTGAATTTATATTAAGACATCCTGAATGTGGGTACCAGAATGAAAGCTCCATCAGAACAGGGATATGCATCCCTTTTGTTCCCTGCTGGATCTCTTCTGCTTAAAACAGGCAGGGCATGTGGTGGGGCAAGGTAAATAGTTATTGAACATTAGCCCTTAGGACCTAAGGTTCCACAAGTTCAAGGCACGCACATTCATTCCTCCATGTTACCCGCCCTTAAACAGCTAGAAGAACCTGTCTTCCCCCACCAAGTCCCCTTAGATTGGCAGATTATCAAGCCAATGTTCCACCTAAGCTAAGTATCATTTCAGAGTGGTAATTTGGAAGATCTCAGCCCTTCCAGCTTCCCTGCCATATTGCAGAGTTGATACATCACCAACCGCTATTTGTTCTCCAAAGGCCCACAGATGACCCCCAGGTCCCCACACGTAGCATTGCAAAACTGCAGCTCTCTCAACTTTCTTATGTGCCTCTCCACTTCCATTTCCACATCCCAAGGCTTTTCCACACTGCATCTTTCCATCTCCACTGTCATTTCCCCTATAAGTCAGTGACTTTCAAAATTCAGACCAATTACCAACATCATATTTTTTTATCATCTCTGTTTTACTCAATGATTATGTATTTTACTTATTCATTATTCATTATTTGCTTAAGGGTTATTGTTCTAAACAATAACAAAGTCTGCAAAACCACATCATTGTATGGTAAATTTTCTGTTACATGCTTAAATCAATACATAACTATTCTAATAAAACTATCCATCGATGTATCACTTACATTCACATCACCTATTATCAATGGCAGAGGTTTTACTTCTTGGAAAATATTTAATAATCCTTAATCCGGGATTTTTTAAAGCCAAATTCCAATATTTTATATTTAATTTAATGTTAGTAATGATTAATCCATAAAATGTCAGACATACACATATTTGGGGACTTCCTACCTCAGGCCACTTTAGTTTGTTGGCAGGTCAGAAGCATATCCCTAGTTCTTCACATTTCTGAGGTCCTTCAAACCTCTTTCCGAAATGTCACAGAGACTCCCCATAACCGCAGTGTGAGGGGTACACTAATCTTATTTCCTATGTGTTAAAACTACTCTAACTGGGCTGATCAGCCCTTCTGCTCTTACTGGGTGAAGTTTTCTAAAGCAGGTGTCCAGTCCAAGTCTCATGGGTCTTCTAATGCCCTATAAATCCCACATTAGGTCTTCCCTAACAGACTCCCTTATTTAATGACTTATCCTATTTCCAAGGATTTTCCTTGACACTTGGGACTCTTACGTGTGCATATAGTCAGAGATGTCTCAGGTCAGGTTCACCAGAAAGTGGATCTTGAGACAAAGCTTTCTTGCAGGAGGTTGATTGGAGAAAGCTCTCAGAAACAACTCCTTTCTGAAGGTATGAGGAAAGCAGGATGAGACAGGAGAAGCGGAGCTGTGTTGCAGTCACAACCACAGCCGGTGAAGTGGGAACTTCCAGAGCTCAGAGGACTTGAGACTTAACTTGAGTTCGGCTGTTCAGTACCCTCACATCAACCAGATAGAGGGTGTGAGTCGCCCCCAGGAAGGGGCTTAACCTTATGCAAGGTGAAGCTCCCTTCACCAATGGGGCCATGCTGGGAACTGTCACTTGTCAAAAATTCTGGCAGCTAGGGGAGTGAGTGCCTCAGTGCTGAACAGATCTGGGCAACGGTCCACAACAGCCTCCTCAGGGGCCTCCAGTCCTATCACGTTTTCATATAAATAAAGTTCACGGTATTTCCCCTTATTTTTAAAAGGTCTTTGTAATTGTTTATCTCACTCAATTAGGGGTTTGTTGAATGTAGGGGCCATGTCTTTTCAACTTCATCATCCTGGACATCTGGCAGAATGGGTATGCAGTTGCTCAATAATTGCTTGTTAAATCATTGAAACTAAAACACTGGACATTTGACACAAGTCCATAAACAAATTACAAGGGATTGATGGTATATAAAAGTCACGAAATTGGCTAACAGACTTATACATGACTCTTTATATATTGTTGAGAGGATAGAAATGCCAGGTGTGCTATATTATAGAATTTTGTTATAAAGTGTGATGAATTGCCATCTAGGCTAGGGGTTTTCAAACATGCTAGCACTTGAGGGTTGAGGAGAGAGGTGGCTGATTCTTCCTCAAATTTCCTCTGCAACCAGAACAACAATGACATTTTCCGTTCACATCATGCTATCCCTAAGAAAAAGGTCCATAAAAATCCAATAGTTTTCATAGTACATCTATGAAGAAAACACAGTGTCTTGGTCTGTTCAGGCTACTACAACAAAATGTCACAGACTGGGTGGCTTATATATAACACACATTTATTTCTCACAGATCTAGAGGCTGGGAAGCCCAGGGTCAAGGCATTGGCAGATTCAGTGTTTGGTGAGAGCCCACTTCCTGGTTCAGAGACCATTGTCTTTTTTCGATAACCTCACATGGCAAGAGGTGAGAGGGACCTTCTCTCAGGCCTCTTTTGTGAGAACATGAATCCCACTCATGAAAGCTTGACCCTCATGACCTAATGACCTCTCAAAGTCCCTACCTCTAAATACACTCCTTGAGGATTAGATTTCATTATATGAATTTGGGGGGGAATACATTGAATTTATAATACACTATACTTCAATTTCTCATATTTACAAATTGCTGTAAAGTAAGATAATTATAAGAATATAAAAATTAAATGTAGGGCCACCTGGGTGGCTGAGTTGTTAAGCGGCTGCCTTTGGCTCGGGTCATGATCTCGGGATCGAGCCCCACATCGGGCTCCCTGTTCTGTGGGAAGCCTGCTTCTCCCTCTCCCACTCCCCCTGCTTGTGTTTCCTCTCTCACTGTGTCTCTCTCTGTCAAATAAATAAATGAAATCTTTAAAAATAAATAAATGAACTCTTTAAAAATAAATAAATAAATAAAAATTAAATGTATCATGTAATTTTTTAAAAAATTTGGCTGTTTATAAGATTAATTTTTTAAAATTTTGTCTAGTTTCCTAAGACGAAGGTGGCTTTAGGTCTTTCTTCTTTTGTGATATGTGAACTTATTGCTATAAATTCCTTCTTACCACTGCTTTATATGGTAGTCCACAAATTTTGATAACTTGTTTTCTCATTTCCATTTACTTCAAATGAAAATTTCTCTCCTTTGACCCAAACATTTATCTTCTTTAACCCAAAAGTTATTTGAAAGTATGTTGTCTAATTTCAAATATTTGGGAATTTTCCAGCTTTCTCTGTTTGATGTATATCTTAATTCCACTGAGTCTGAGAACATACTTTGTATATTTTTTATCTATTAAATTTATTAAGGCATATTTTATGTCCCAGAATGTGATCAATCCTGGTGAATGTTCTGTGTAAGCTTGAGAAGGATGTGTCTTCTGCTGTCATTGGTTGGAGTATTCCCTAAATACAAGTTAGATCAAGTTGATTGATAGTGATATTCATGTTAAATATTTTCCAATTTTCTGCTTGATCTGTTAGTTACTGAAAGAGGAGTGTTAAAGGCATCAACTATAGGAGTGAATTTGTTCATATCTACCTCTGATTGTATCAGATTTTACCTAATGCTTTTTGACACACTATTGTTAGGTACATATGCATTTAAGAGAAATTAAAATTGATTCCTTTATCATTATATAATGCCTGTTTATCCATTATAATTTTCCTTGTTCTGAAGTATGCTTTGTTTGAAATTAATACAACTTCTGTAGTTTTATTTTGATTAATGTTAGCATAATATATATTGCTCTATCCCTTTTAACCAATCTGAAATTTTGTTTTTAAAGTTGGTTTCTAAAGTTGGTTTCATGGAGCAACATGAAGTTGGGTCTTGTTTTTTTATCCATCCTGACAATCTTGAATTTTAACTGGTGTTTGACCATTCACACTGAGAGCCATTCTTGATAGAGTTGGGTTAATATCTTACATTTTTGTAACTTTATTCTATTTGTTGAACTTGTTCATTCTTTTTTCCTCTTTTCTGCTTTGTCTGGCTTTTAAGTGAGCATCTTATATGATTCCCTTTTATCTCCTGTCTTAGTATGTAAATTAGTTTTTAGAAATTTAATGGTTGCCTTAGATTTTCCAATATACATTTTTAACTAATCTAATTTACATTCAAGCGATACTATAATGCTTCGTTTGTAGTGCCGGTATCTTATAACAGAGCATTCTCAGCCCTTCTTCCTTTCCTTATGACATTGCTGCCCATCATTTCACTTACCCTTATGCAATCGGCACACAGAAGATTGTTGCTATTATGAGTTTATATAATATTATCTTTTATATCAAATGAGAATAAGAAAAATAAGATATTTTTATCTTTGTTTTTTTCCTCCTAACACTCTTCCTCTCTTTCGGTAGATCCAAGTTTATGGCTTATATCACTTTCCTTCTGTTTAAAAGTATCTTTTAACTTTTTTTGTCTTGTTTTGTTGTTTTGGCATATAGTTATGCTGGCAATGAATTTCTTCAGTTTTTGTCAAAAGGAGTTATTATTTCTCTTCCCCTTTGAAGGATAATTTTTCTGGATTTAGAATTCTTGGCTGGTACTTTTTTTTTTCTTTCAACACTTTAAATTCATCCCACCTATTTTTCCTTACATGATTTCTTTCAAAAAAGAAGTCCACTATATCCTTGTTCCTCTATAGGTAAGGTGCGTTTGTTCCCCTCTGGATTTTTTCAAGACTTTGTGTGTGTGTGTCTCTCTCTCTTTCTCTTTTTTCTTTATTTTTTTTGGGGGGGGAGGTTCTAAATGTAATATGCCTAGATGTTGTGTTCTGGTATTTATCCCACTAGTGTTCTCTGACACTCCTGGATTTGTGATTTGGTATCTATTATAAATTTTGGAAGACTTTTAGCCATTATTACTTTTTATAATTATGTGTATGTTACATATTTTAACATTATTCTACAGTTTGGGGATGTCCTGGGGTTCCCCGCCCCATTCTCTCTTCCTCTTCAAATTTCAGTTTGTGAAGTTTCTACTGATCTATCTTCAGGCTCACTGATTCTTTCCTCAGACGTACCTAGTATCTAGTTTACTGATGAGCCTGTCACAGGCATTGTTTTTGTCTGTTATGAATTTGGGATTTCTAGCATTTCTTTTGTATTCTTCCTCTGGGTTTCCATCTCTCTACTATGTTACCCAACTGTTCTTGCATGTTGTCTATTTCTTCCATTAGAGCTGGTAACGTATTATCAAAGATTTAAAAAATCCCCTGTGATTATGCCAAAATCTGTGTTATACCTGAGTATGATTCAAAGGCTTACTTTGTCTCTTCAGACTATTTTTTCCTTGCCTTTTGGCATGCCTTGTAATTTTTTCTTGAAAGCTAGGCATGTTGTATCAGAGGAGGGGAACTGAGGTAACTAGGCCGATGGCATGAGGATTTACAATAATATATTTAGGAAGTGGACTGTATATTTGCTGTGGCTTTAAGTGACAAAAGTTTCAAAATCTTCTAGTGTCCTTGGTTAATCTCTCCACTTACTTTTGGATTTTCCTAAGTACCCTTCCTCAGACAGAGTGTGTGCCATGAAGCTGTTTTTGCTGTAACCTACTATTATTATAATGGAGCTTATTATGATGAAAAGGAATAGGAGAGGGAGAACATTATATAATCTTACAATTAAATCTTAGTCTTTTAGTGTGCCTGTATGTCTGGGCTGTGACCTTCACCACTATCTGTCCCCTGGTATAACTTCACTCCCATCCTTGAACTAGTTTGGTAAGACAGGAAGGTTGGAGGATCTGGAGTGGCAGGAACTCTCCTTTTCTCATCTGGGATAAGGCTCTGGTAAAGTCTTTTCCCTGGAATGGTAAATCTTTGTTACAGGGAACATTCTGGGTATACTGCATAATGATTACTCATCTTTCCCCCATTCTAGAGCCTTGAGAAGATCTTCCTCATATCTTCAGCTTCAGAACCTGGTGGAGTTTCTAGAGGTAAAACCCCTGAAAGTGTAAGTTGCCCTAAGACTGAAGACCAAGCAGTTTCTCATTTTCATGGTACTCTACATTTGGCCTTCAGTGATCGCTCAAAAGTACCAGTTAAGTGTTTCTACCGGTATATGGCTAAAGCGGTTTCTGCGCCACTTAAGCAAATTCCATCTGTGACTGAATTCACCTGTTTAGCCAGATTTCAGTATAGTGTTTTGCCCTGAAACCTCCATTTTCTTATGGGTCCGAGAAAGGTCACTGATACTCACTTTGTTCAGCTTTTTCTTATTGTAATGGGAGTAGCTTCCAAGCTTTTTACATCTTGTTGCTGAAACTGGAAATGTCTTACTTCTTTTAAGTCAGTGAGCTTTGTCCTTCTTTCTAGCTTCCAAATTTCTATTGCCATAGTCTTTTTTCTTTTCACCGTCCTTTTTGATATATATTTTTAAGACTTTTTATTCACATCTTAATGGGATTTGGTGAAGAAACAGAAGCTAATGGAACTTTTCAATTTTCCACCAGCTATTTAAACTTTACCATTATAATCCCTTAGAACTCCATGAGACATAATTTCCTCAACTAGGTCAATATCTATATTGGTGCCTAGAATCATTTTTTTGTGTGTGTGCATTTTTCTTTTTTATCTGCAAGGCCAAAACAGTACTTGGCAAATAATAGGTACTTCAGAAACATTGGCTAAATAAGTGGATGGGTGACTGAATGATTGCATAAGTGAACAGTCACCTACTTTGTTGGAGTTGTAGGTATGCCAGGAAGAGTCTTCTCTTCAAGCCACATCACCAATGGCCTGCTTGGGCTTGAAGTTCTTTTTCAGATGTCAGTCTGGAAGCCTTTTCACATATCTGGATTATGTATTTACGTTGACTTACTCTGGGAGAAATGACAGAGAAGCCAATATCACCTAACGTTCCAGTAAAATTTTGCATGAACCTAAACAAAATTGTTTGAAGACCGTTAAAACTGGCAGGACTCACATATTTGCCTTGGTAAGATTTTCTTCCTTGTGATGCCTTGAGAAAAAAAAGAAGTCTTTAATATTAAGTCTTTTCCCTTATCGCAATTATATCTACATACTTTAAAAAATGCTGTTACTGAAGAATTTCTATATATCATTTGTTAGTTTGATCCTGGCACATAGATACTTCTTAATAAATATTATTTTTAATTGGTTAAATAAATAAATGAATGGGCTTAACCCATACATTTGGTTGAGGGATGTGTGTTTACTGTATAGTAAACTAATCTCTTGCTCTAGAGCAGGAGTCAACAACTTTATCTAAAAAAAAAAGCCAGTTATCAAATATTTTTGATTCCTGGGCCACAAATCTCTGTTGTAACTATTCAGCTCTGTCATTGTAGAGGAAAAGCAGCCATAGACATTATGTAAATGAACGTGCATGACTGTGTGCCAATAAAACTTTATTTACAAAAGCATTGCACTACAGTCTTGACATTTGTTCTCTGCTCTATAATTTTCTATTCTTCTTTCTACTGAACATTCCCTCTGGGATGTCCCATAGGCATTTTACATATATAGTGCCAGATTTTCATTTATTTTTTATTATATGTCTGGTCTCTATAGGCATTAAAATTTGGGATTCCTAGTCTAAATGATCTAGTGCTGTCTAATAGAACTTTCTGCAATGATAGAAAGGATTGGTATCTGTACTGTCCAAAAGAGTAGCCCCTAGACATAGTGGCTATTGAGCACTTGATATGTGGCTAAGGTGATGGTGGAATTTAATTTTTAATTACATTTAATTTTAATTAAAATTTAATTAGCCACTTGAAATAAAGTTTGAATATGAAAATAAAATAAATAGCTTGAAATAAAATTTAAATAGCCACATGTGACTAGTGGCTATCCTATTGGACAATACAGAAACAAATCTCACTACCTGAAATACAAGATTAATGGCAGGTTCTTGGTTAGGTCTCCAGTCTCATCTTTTAATGTGTCCTTCCACGCCCTATCTGAGCTCCAACCATAGTGAACAGCCTAGAAGGGCCCCAAATGCATCACACTGTTCATTGCTTTTGCTTTGAATTAGTGAAATTTACTTAAGTTTCAATATTCATTTTAAATATAACTTTTCTTTCAAGTCTAACTTGATCTTTGTCATTGTTCTGATTCTTAGAAGTAGTTATTAATTTTTGCCATTCACAACTTCATGTACTTAGGATAGACTTTTCTCAAATCAACTATAACATTTGATTGTGCTTGTTTATTATATGTCTTCCCCCCTTCAGTGCAGTGCATTTAGTGTATATTTCTTGAGGATAAAAATAGTGCACTATTATCTTTAGTACCTAGTACAGTGGGTACTCTATAGACGCTAAATAAATGTTTGTTGAATGAATGAATAAATGGAGAGAAATTCAGAACTATGATACTAATCAACTGAAAAACTGGGTAGATGATCTTATAAATATGTATTCTGAAAAATTAATCTTCCACTAAAGAAGAGCCATATTATCAGTCTCTAAAAGTTTGATAGAGACCAATATCTCTTTCATTTTATAGGCTATCATTTTTAATATTAAGGTATATAAAAATAGGATTTAAAATCAGTTGTGTCTTTAAAGAAGTGTGATCAGAGTTTCATTTTAAATTCCATCAATGTATCTCTGAGATTGTATGTACAAGATTATCTGGAGGGCGCTTGGGTGGCTCAGTTGGTTAAGCGTCTGCCTTCGGCTCAGGTCATGATCCCAGGGTCCTGGGATTGAGCCCCACATCAGGCTCAGTGGAGTCTGCTTCTCCCTGCTTCTCCGTCTCCCTCTGCTGCTCCCCCTGCTTGCGCTCTCCCTCTCACTATTTCTCTGTCAAACAAATAAATATAATCTTAAAAAAAAATTATTTGGGATAGTGCTGAAGTCAAATCTAAAAAGCTGTGAATGTCACATTGAGTGTCAACTGGTGTTACCATACACTTTGTCCCAGTGATGGGCTTTAATTGTCATATATATGAAAACATATATAAAAATAAATATATATGTACTATATTTGTTCATGCATGTATACAATCCTTATCCTAAAACCTTACAAGTTTTCAGTGAAAAAACATAAGAATTGATGGGTTAAAATTTTTATAATGTTGTTTTGAACATAATACAGATGTTCTTGAAACTGTTAATTCGATATTTCCAAATTTCTTATCGATTGATTGCCTTTTTTTCTCACTGCTTTATTTTGTAAGTAATTATTGACCAAACCTATTTGTTCCCTAAAAGAAATTCATTTCCCCATGTTTGTGTGGAGTACGAGGTTATGAAACATAGAGACACGTAATTTATGTATTTGGAGGGATGCATTACTGCATGTTTTCACTTGCAATTAAATTATACCTTGAAGATAACAGTAAATATTACTTAAGCATTTTTTTAACATACAAACACAAATTTCCTTTATCTATACTGTGGTTAAAGAAGATTAGAAATCAAGAGTTATTTTTATTCTTTAGAAAAAGAACATTAGCTTGCAGAAAGTATTTCATTTGCTTTATGAGAATTTGTCTATGAACAAAAGAAATCACAGTAACCATAAAACAGCTCTGCCAGACACTTAATTAACTTTACTATTTTAGAAATTAATTTCTTTACAGCCTCATTATTCTCACATCCATGCAAATAAAGCAGAATCTGTTGACAACTATGTGTTCAATGTGATATGGTTAATATTATCAATGAACTTAATGTTCCTTAACCACTCAGATTATTTCATCTGATCTCATATCTTCTTCCCTCCTACCTTCTCATCACCACAAATATATGTGCATTGGCTTTACATGGTTAAAAGGGGAAAGTTTCTATTTAAGCATAAATTCTCTAGGTAAACTCTTCACCAGGAGAGGCAGGTCCTAGAAGTGTGTTTCTACTGTAAAAAAAACAAAAAACAAAAACACCACCACCAACAAAACCCCTAAAATGTTGGCTTTTGGACTGGGGACTGGAAAGTGAAAGGCAAGAAAACAGGTAAACTCAAAAATGGAAAGGAAAACAGGAGATTGGCAAAATGGCAGTCCGTGTTACCCACTCATAGTAAAAATGTACTGCTATAACTAAAAAGATAGTAAATGAACCCAATTAACTTGTAGAGTTAGGCAAGATGGTTTCTTGGCAAAATTCTGAAACTTGAGCTAATTGCTTTTATCAGCATATGATAAGTTACAAGAAAGATGGTATTTTGTCTTAGTCAGACCAGTATATGAATCATGGCTTCACTGCTTTACAGCTTATAAACTAAGGGCCAGATTTCCTTTCTGAGATTTGGTTTGTAAAATCATGGTTAAGATAAGGATCATGTCACCCCTACCCCCGTGAGTTAGTGTGGGCTTTCACTTGTCGTTAAGATATGCAATGTGCTTGCACAGCACCTGGAACACCTAACTCATCAGTAGAGCCCCAAACACCATAATATATTCAATGAATGACTATCTTTCAAAATGATTGCATATGATCTTTACAATAAAATGTAATAGACGAACTCATTAAGCTCTATCACAATCTCTATCAAGTAGAATGAAAGCTCGATGAGGGCAGGAACTTAGTCTGTCTGGTGCATTGCTCTATCCCAGCCTCAAAACAATGCACACAGGGGCGCCTGGGTGGCTCCGTTGGTTAGGCGACTGCCTTCAGCTCAGGTCATGATCCTGGAGTCCCAGGATCGAGTCCCTCATCGGGCTCCCTGCTCAGCGGGGAGTCTGCTTCTCCCTCTGACCCTCCCCCCTCTCATGCTCTCTCTCTCTCATCCTCTCTCTCAAATAAATAAATAAAATCTTAAAAAAAAACAAACAATGCACACAGTCGTCATTCAGTAAATATCTGGACATTGGGTAAATGGCCAAGGAAAATCCTAATTACTAGTTGGGGGAGAGAAAGCCCTGGCAAGATCCTTTTTTTGTTTGAAATGAGCATGTTGTAAATGCATGTACCTATGCTTCAAATTAGTGGCAGAGACTCTATCTGTGTGAAAGGGCATACACTTTTTCTACAAGGGTCACTACTACTCACCTCTAACAGTCTGATCCATTTTAGAATATCAAGGGTGGAAAAAATCTATATTTTTATATGAAATTTATGAAGTTTAAATGTTTGCTTACATTTCTTTTGGAATACTTTCAAGACTAGATGAAGCACCATGGTAGGAACATACACCCCACAATATACCCATTTTCAATGTTTGAACTTTCTTTTGATTACTGTTTATATTGCAATCATTATTATATCTTCATATTTTCAACATAGTCTGTATACTATAAGTGATGTAGAATCTGAATCTGGAAAAATGAGGAAACAAGTCCTTCTCACAGTTGTTTTGATTATCTGGTGAAGTAAGGACTCCCCAGAGGGAAAGGATTTTTAAACAATAAAGGGCTCCACAGGAGTAACTGATTATTTGTATTAGTCCACAGCTCTTATGGTATATCAAGTTTCATCAAGGATGCTAACACTTATCTCTAGTAATTACTGTCGTGTTTTTGTTGTTTCTCATTTGCATAATTATCTGACATTTAGCCATCCTTTAGGTTGACAAGCCTATAACACTGTTCTTTGAAAAAAAAAAAAACCCCAAAAAACCAGAAGAGTACTTTTTTTTTTTGACAACACTATCTTAGTAGTCACGATCCTATACATTCATGTTCATAGCTAACACAGGCTGAGAAGGTCTTATTTTCCAGAGCAATGCATGATTTAGAAACTCATTAAAGATTCAAGATTTATAGCAGAATTTGATTTTGCTTTCAAGAAAAATTACTAAAAGAACTATTTGTATGTTCATTTCTAAAAAAAATTGTATACATGCTTAAAGACATTGACTCCAGCCACTGTGATGAACAGTTAAAGACATGGTTAATTCAAAAGAGAAATGAATTTAGAAGGCACCCTCTAGTGAAGACCAATGCTAATAAAGACTGTCACATCAACTTTGTTTCATTTCTACCTGCAATGTCCCAAGCAGGGCCAGCCACTCAGCCCTTTGTTGGTTTTGACTTTGCACTCTTAAAAGTAAAGCTAAAAAGAGCAATGCCACCACATCACCCCCCCTTAAAGAAAATGTAAAGTATTATTAGAAGACATTAAATCATGTCTATTTCATTAAGTATTAGCTGTGTATGTGGTAGGGTGAGAGTGGGTGGCAAGAGCTCGAAATTTAGAGTTGTTAATAATAAGATTAATATCAGAATGGCTTAACCTTGAACCACCCAAATTTATCACAGATACTAATTAACAAATGTCATGACTCATTATTCCTGCTAAACCAAATCTCTTTATATAAAGCCACTTTGGGCGCATTCCTCACAAAACTTGGAACGACCCACACGGCTGGTAAACCACTCCGTATGAAGGCTTTGGGATAATTGATACATTAATGGATATAGAATACAATTTGAAAAGATGAGAGCAAGTTTTTTGATCCCCTGATTCAGTACAAATTCAGCAGCAACTTGGCCATTAAAAACATTCAAAGGTATTAAACCATTAGATCATTGGTAAGACTCACACTTAACAAAAAACATCAATACCAGGAGAGTACTTTTAAGAAGTCCTTTTAGAAGTCAAAGCACAGAGATTTGATACTGAGGGGTCTAGTTTTGTACAAGGCTCCTGGGTGCCTTTGGGCTGTGTAGGCGCTGTCTCAGAGTACATACCCGTGGGTATGAGTGAGGGCTTAAATCCAGCCATTAATCTATTATTATTTGTCTAAATGTGGCCCTTCTTCTAATTCACCTGCCTAAAATGAACACCTTTTGATTTCCCATCAACTTGTCCTTCACAAAGCCTTGTGCCAAGACTGAAAGCTACACTTTTTTAATGCCCATAAAGGCAACTTATTGCCCCACCAAAAATATAAAAGGTTGGTGTTTTCAGGTATGTCCACATAAAACTGAGGATATTACCTCTTTTAAAATGAAAGAAAATCTTATTCTGGGACGAGTAACCCTTGGGATTTTTCATTTATTTGAATTAGTTAATCTGTAAAAGCTTTCAGAATGCTGGAAGAATGATGTTCTCTGATACAGGGCAGAGAAAGGTATAGAGGCTTTGTTGCCAGTAGACTCACTGGTCAGTTAATGAGAAAACAAACCTTACCTACATGAACAAATTTCATTTACATAGAGAGAAATCTTTAAGTTGAGGATGTTGAAACATGAAATTCACGTTAAAAGACCAAAAAATACCCTGATCTGAAGTGAGGCTTTCCTGTAGTCGGGAGAACATGTATACTCAAATCTCAGTTCTTCAGAAATAACTGTGAATTTGTGAAAACAACATCTATTTATTAATACCACCTTGGTTTACACTGTATGTGTTTTTCCTGGATGATTACTCAGAATTTTGCAAGCCAGTCTGTGAATGTATACATAAGAAAATATTTATCACTAATCACATGCACTCACTTCAGGGAATTTCCATTTTATAGAAGTTGTTCCAGATGTGTTTCTTGAGTTGTTTCTCCTCAAAACATTGGTAGAGGAAGAAAACTCGGGTCCTTAAGTCATCGTTCCAAAGCTCCATGTTTGTCTGAGAGAAGAAGTGAGCAGTCTAAGGGAGCAGAAGCTTTGAAATTCTTTCTCAGTTTGAGCCTCCAGACACCAAAGAGAAGCAAAGGCAGTCAGGGATGGGTAAATGAGCAAATAAAATATGTCCTGAGGATCCAGAATTCAGGGTCAAAGCACAGCCAGATGTATTCTACAAACTGGTTCTTAAGAAGCAATGAAGAAATATAGCACAGATAACTTTTTTTAATTTTTTTTTTTTTATTATTTGTCAGAGAAAGAGGGAGAACACAAGCAGGGGGAGTGGCAGACAAAGGGAGAAGCAGGCTCCCTGCTGAGCAAGGAACCCGATGTAGGATTCGATCCCAGGACCCTGATACCATGACCTGGGCCGAAGGCAGATGCTTAACCGACCGAACCACCCAGGCATCCCTGAACTTCTTAAAATACATTGCCGTAGGTTGCTCCTAAGGGACCAGGAAGTGAGTAGTGTTATTTACAGTGTCCTAATGCTATCCCACCTGAAGTCCATGGCACTTCATGTCCCTTGGTTGGCATCGATCCCTTTCCAGGTAGAACCCAAATAAAATGTCCAATTTCTACTCAGTGGAACAAACATAAGGCAGCTCCATTTCAGGAGGGTAACATGTCCTAAAGGCCATAACTAACCAAAACTATTAATAGCCATTTTTACTAGTTTCTAAAATAGAACAAGTTAGTCTTACTGTTGAATTTTTTCACCAAATGTTTTGGTTTGGGGCTAGATTAAAAGGTAGAGTTACATGGACATGATACATTGTTTTGGAGTCTTTGCTTTGGAGTCATCTGTATTTTTGTAACCAGTTTTTACTGACAGAGCCACAGAATGACAGTGTGGCTTAAAACTGCCTATGAAGCACAATGTCCTCATGAAAACATGCTATAGAAAAGCTCTTTCTTTGCCATTTTATTCAGTTTCTCGGACATGGCACTGAGGTAAGAGGGTTCACTCTTGCACACTCCTTTCACCAAAGCCTCCTCTGTTGCATTTCTCAAAGTATATTCGTGGCAAATAACCCGCCTACATCAAATTACCTTTCTTGCCACTTCTGCACAACATCTGGAATCCATGCCACCTCACTTTCTAAGCCAGCCCTTGGAACTCAGCCTTTGATTGAGTCATGGTTGGTTTGGGAACAGGAAGACCATGTGGCATGGGGTAGACATGCTTGCCTTTGCAGTTTGTATGTGTTTCCTATTGCCGCTGTAACAAATTGCCACAAATTGAGTGGCTTGAAACAACACAGATTTATTATGTCACAATAGTGGAGGTCAGAAATCTAAGATAGTTTCACCTCTAGAATGAAGATCTCGGCAGGGCTACATTCCTTTCTGGAGACTCTAGAGAAGAATCTGTTTTCTTGCCTTTTCCAGCTTCTATAGGCTACCTGCATACCTTGGCTCATAGCCCCATTCCATCCTCAAAGCCAATCATAGCTGATATACTCTTTCTCATAGTAAGTCACTCTCTTTTGTCTCCCTCTGCCATGTTCAAGGTCATTGTGATTACATTGGACCACCCGGATAATTCAAGATACTTTCCCTATTTTAAGGTCAAATAATGAGCAAGCTTAATTCCATCTGCTATCTTAATTTCCCTTTGTCATGTAACATAACATATTCAAAGTTTCCAGGCCTTAGGATGTGGTTATCTTTGGGTCAGGGGGCATTCTTCTGTCTACTACAGAGTCTGACTCAGATCTGAATCCTTGCTTCTCTGACACTTGAATATGTCATATTATTTACTGAAGACTTAGTTTCTTGAATAGAAAAATTAGAATATTTATGCCTTATAGTAGTGGTAACTATTATTTATTAAAGGTTATGTGTCTGGCAGGGTGCTCAACTAGTTGGAATTAAATGATTTGACATTTAAAAGCACTGGGCGTACTTCTCTATTCATTCTATTTCCTTCCAATTGTATCCCGGAGATGTGTGTGGCAGTAATCATTGGTAAGTGGGTTTGCCCTCAGTAGACCTCAAATTTTCCTGGAGTGGGCTATCCGAATGTCTAAAATGGGGATGGAAGTGTATATAGACAGTAGAGTGTTTTCCAAACCCATTTGGCCATTGACCTAAGCCATGTCTTCTAGTATAGGTTTTATTGGCAATAAAGTTGACATATTTATTCTATCACTTTATATCCTATATACAAGATGAGTTTTATTTGTGACCCCATAGAAATTCAATATCCCTTCTGCACAGAAATTCTGGATCTACTCACACCACCAGCTGGGACTCAAACACAGATCTGACACCAAGGCCTTTTTCTTAACTATCAATCATCTTTGCCTACATGCTACAGTTATTTTAAGATTTAAATATTTTTATGAGCCAGTATCTCACACATAATAAATATTCAATAATTGTGAAATCCCTGTCACTGCCCAATGATTAGAAAGAGACTCAAGTAAACTAGAAATTTTAAAATATAGTATAAGGTAATTTTTACTTTAATCAGCTCTCAATGTATAGGGCAAGTAATTTTTAATTTAATGGTTGGTTTGTTCATTCATTAAACGTCCCTCATTCATATGTTCAATTAGTTTTACTTCTCAGAAAAAATATAAGGTAAATGAATAAGACCAAATTTGGTTTTGTTCATGCCATTCATGTTTTTAAATGAACAATGGAATCCAACTGTGTCCCTGTGACTCTCAGAGCTAACATTTCTTTTTTTCTTTTTTATTTTTTTTCTGATATAGAAAAACATAACCAAAGAAGATCAACTGCCTGGAACTTAAAATAAATAATACCAATTCAGCTTTGTGGCCATAATTTTTACTTTTGTTAATCCAGCATAAATTGATCCTTATATCTGATGGTGACATACTTAGGCATAACTAACAGACAGTGTCTGAATATTAGATCCCCTATAATAATAAGTAAGCAAAACTAAGGTAAAATTTTACTTGACTAAACAAATTGTGGACAAGATACTCTCCAGTATTATTAGGCTTTCCTGGAAAAGCTAATTACCAACACTTACTAACCAACTAATGACAGATTTTCTCTGTTACAGCTGGTGGTAAGTTTTAGAGATCAGTATATATTTTTCAGGACATCAAATACACGATGAGATCAACCTGCTCCTATGGGATTAGTCTGCACAGCTATTAGTGTTTTTGAGGAAAAACAGTGACAGATGGTGTATCATTCACTTTTGTTGTTGGGCAGATTTATATAGCATGCACTACCACGTAGCTAATGTCAAAACCAGAATTTCCACATGTAAAAATATACACTGCTGGTTTAAGAAGTTTGAATACCTGTTGTATCATCTTATACTGTAATAGTCAAGTAGAATGTGGAAATTTTACCCTTTTGGAAAAATGATTTGGAAAACCAGTGCTGGTTGGATTTTCTCAACTACAAATTTTTCTAAGCCCTTTTATGCATAGACTTTTTTGATATGTGCTCTAGGGTGTGATTTGCAATATAGGATCACATAATAATTAAGAGACTAAACTCTGGAGTCAGAAAATCAGAGTGAATCATTCACCCATTTGAGATGTGTGACCTTGGGGAGGTCATTTAACTTCTCTAATATTTACCTGTAAATAATATGTGCCTATAAATAATACATGTCAGCCTCAGACGGTTATTTTTATGAGCTTTTATAAGTCATTTTCACTTTTTAATGCAATATTTAGCATAGTATAATACTTATTAACTATTATTATTACTTCACATTAGTTAGGGTTTGAGCAGAAACAGCACATTCAAAGTATTGAATTGAAAAGACTCAAACGAAGGGGCTCCACAAAGATGTGGTCAGGCTATAGGGAAACTAGACAGAATGGTTGATCATCCAGGAACCACCAACAGTGACAAACCATGACCATCCCTCGAGAGAAAAGGAAGGGGACTGGTATTATCAGAATGCAGGGAAATCTGTAGCTTTGAGGGGGCAGGGGTCACTGAATAAACTCTACAAGAAAGCAGAGGAACATGGCCACTGACACAATTACAGATGGTGGGGGGGAGGGAGGTGAGGATAATCACTTCTCCCCCCGTCCTGCAAATGACTCTCATTCGTCAAACCCAGTGGACGCCAGAGACTAAGGAAGCACCATGATGAAGTCCATAGAGGTCAGTCCTCTGGGGCAAGAGTCAGGACAGAGATGGCAAATAGAGGAGAGCCAGCGTGGCCTGCAAGTTAACGATTTCCCCTGCAGGTCCCGTATCTCCTCCTGCATGAGTTGTTGACAGTCTGGGCCTGCTGTCCTACCCAGGATCCAGCTGTGGCGTCTGTCCAGCCCGGGTGCTCTGGACCCCAGTGTCTCTCTTTCAGCCATGTGGCATTCTTTCAGATCAAGGGTCCTGAGGTTGCAAGTCCACAAAACTTCCCTGTACTGGAAGACTTCTCAGCCTGGCCTGGTGATGGAAAACCAATGCCGGGGTGTTTTGATGCGAAGACAAGAAGTAGGTCTAGCTGTGTGGTTAGACAGAGTCATCTCTGGTACCAACAACTCTGAGATGAGCAGCCGGACACAGCACATTTTCCTCTCTCAAAGACACACTATTTAATCTTCTTTCTGGGTTCTCAACAAAACTCTGCATAGAAGAGGGTGACTTTATTACGTATAAGATACTTGACAATAGTTGCCCTCTCCAGTCAATTTAATTCAGGGACTCCCTTTTGGTGAGACGGTTGGTACTTTTAAATTATTTCATCCACAAAAGTATGTTAGGGGAAATAAGATACTGGCATGGTGTGTGATTGAACAGAAAACACATTTTCATAACGTCTCTTCTCTTTGCTTCAGAAACAGATATCATTTAAAGCAGAAAATTAAAGTAAATGTCTAACTCCACTACTCATCAGCTCAGAGAGATCACTTCATCTCACTGGGCTGGGCTGCTTTCTTGGGTGACATTAGGATACAAATATGTGGCCTGCTCTAGAGATGAAATCACATGACAGATATGAGAATCTTTATGTAAATTATACTTTATTTGGGAAACTCCTACTCATTCTTTTTTCTTTCTTTTTTTTCTCTCTCTTTGTCCCTGTCTCTCTCTCTTTCTTTTTCTCTGGCAACATGAACTTTGCTGTCTTTTAACTCAGGGAAGCCCTAGGGGTTTGGTCGTGACATGTGTATTGACTAGCTCTGAGATTTTGAAGAAGTCACCATAACACCAGACAGGTAAAATACGCTTTTAAAGATGCATTCTTTTAAAAGCATACTGAATACAGTATATTTAATTTTATCTTTCTTCAGTCTTACTTTTACTATCAGTTATTTAATTATGATCACACTTGCACACTAATTCCTTTATATTGAGATCTAGTTAGTTTTATAGTTCCTTGCTAACTTAGTAAAGAATAATATTGTTTCAAATAATTTGGTAATTAATTCAGTTATGTTGTTGGTATAACTTTAAAAAAAAAACTGTTCACTCTCATCATAGAAGAAGGATGATATAATATACCAGATGGAAACCCACTTACTCCTTAGGGGTCAGGAATGCAAATAAAATAGCTATGTAATAATGTGGTCCAGCTGCACTTTTGGGTTTAGCAGAGGCCCCAGTTGTGATGTGACATCTGAAAGATTTTTCACAACATATTTTTCCAGCTGAAATTTGTCATGCCCAGATACAGGATCTGCCAAATTACAAAAATCTAGACAGATGCTAGATTTAAAAAAAAAAAAAGGCATTTATACAAAAAAAAGGCATTTAGGAATTGTTTGGTAACTCCTGCCCCCCCCCGCAAATGGAATCCAACAACTCAAAGAGATATTGTTCATTGAGTCTATAAGATAAGTAGATCTACCCTGCTCTAGAGTTTATCTTTATTTCTTTACCTGAAACATATCAAATGCTCCTGATAGGGGTATTTGCATACACGACTGCGCTTGTATGTGCACGTGTATATCCATGCATGTATGTATGCATGTGTGCGCGCGTGTGTGTGTGCTTTCAAAATATGCACCGTTATTGGGAAAACAAAAAGCTTTTAAGAAATGTACATTCACATTTTCACCACTGTCCAAAAAACCTCATGGTTGGTGGCCCACATCATTGACTCCTTCTGAGTCAGTCAGTTGATCTAGTGAAGAATGTTATAAACTTATGAGCGAAGTGAACTGGGTTCAAGTTCAGATTTCCCCATTTGCATGCCTTGTGGCCATGGTGACAGTCAAACTTTCTGGAGTTGAGGTTCTCAAATGAACAAAGACATGCTTAGACTAAAGAATCTCTGCGGGCCTCTGAAATCTGAAATGTATTGGATCTTAGTATTTTAATTTTAGAATTCAATTATCTATGGCTTATGTTGCCCAAAAATAGCTTCTAAATAAATATTTTTTAAAAAGTATCAGTAAATTTTACTTTTTAGAGCAGTTTCAGGTTTATAGAAATTTTGTACAGGAAGTTCCAGGGGCTCTCCTCTCAGTTTCCCCTGTTATTAACATCTTGCATTACTGTGGTATATTTGTTTCAACTGCTGAGCCAATATGACTACATTAGCTAAAGTCCATAGTTTGCGCTGGGGCTCACCCTCTATGCTGTGCGGTTTTGACAGATGTGTTATGTCATGCATCCACCATTACGGTATCAGACAGAATAGTTTCTACAGCCCTAAAAGTGCTCTGTGCTCCACCTATTCACCCCTATTTCCCTCCTCCTAAATCTTGGGAAACCACTGATCTTTTTCTTATCACTATAGTTTTGCCTTTCCTAGAATATCATATGGTTAGAATCATAGAGAACATAGCCTTTCCAGATTGGCTATTTTAGCAACATGTGTTTAAGATTCTTTTGTGTCTTTTTGTGGCTTGATAGCTTATTTATTTTATCATTGTATAATATTCCATTGTATAAATATACTACTGTTTGTTTATCCACTATCCTATTGAAAGACATTTGGTTGATCCCAATTTTTAGCAATTATGAATAAAACTGCTATATACATTCAAGGGCAGGTTTTTGTGTGGACATAACATTTTAACTCATTTGGGTAAATATCTAGGAGCCTGATTGCTGGATTGTATTGTTAAGGCTATGTTTAACTTTGTAAACTGCCAAACTGTCTTAGAAAGTGGCTGTATCATTTTGTATTCCCACCGGTAAAGAATGAGTTTCTGTAAACAAATATTTTTATTTTAAGAAATACAGTCTAAATAAAGTCACTCAGAATAGCTCCTGAGTATGAATAGTTTAATAAATAAACACCAATTAGCTTATACTTCATATCATAGGAATTCTAATTTATACAAGATAAAAACTTCTGATATATGTCCAATGGTGGTGTTTTACAGACTTTATCATCCGTTAAAATATATATCTAAGATATCCTATAGACATTAAACATTGCTTTTGCATAAAATACTTTAAGAACAATTTTTGCTGCATGGGATAATGTTTATTAACATTTCATGTATGTTTATATTACTGCAAGCTATGTATACAACTGATGAGTCCCAGAAATTTCTAGAACACTTCTGAGATAACCATAAGTCATGTCGATATTATGGAATCTCAGTACTTGGTCTACACTTGATGTAGATGCTTTCTGGTGATCAGACATGTTTAGTGGGATCCAAGTATATCACATGTAGGACCCCTTTGCATATGAAATTAACTTTTCAGCTTTAAAATCTAAACTGTGGAGCATGATATCCTCTTATAATACAGCTTATGATTTCCTCTCTACTTTCATTTATTTATACTCCTGTTCATATCCAAGATACAAAGAAATATTTGGCATAAGAATATTTGCTGTAGTGTCCATATTCTGAAAACCAGTAGTATATAGTGAATTTAGATGTGGATCCTGGAGTGAAAGGGCTTGCTTAAGTTTCCAGATCTGCAGCCTCATTGCTATTTGAAAATGAGTAAGTCATTTAACTTTTATTAGCCTCAATTTCCTCATTTATATAAAAAAAGTATTTACTTCACAGAGTTGTTATAGGGGTTAAATGAGACAATTTCTGTAAATATTGTTGCAGCAGAGAGATGGCAAACAAGCAATGTTAATGAGCATTATCTTGAATGGTGCTGGGTTTATTTTGCTTTTTGGTTTTGTCCTTGTTGTCATTGTTTTTGTAAATGACTATTTTTGTTCTCTGTTTCACTTGTTTATAAAAGGCACTTCAGGGATCATCTCCAAGAAATATTTCTTGGCAACCCTTCACTGTTGCCACTAACAAGCCCAGTGGGTTCTCCTTGCTAGATGAACCCTACTCCCCCTTTATGCTAAAACTCGTCACTCTATATAATGTTACTTTTCTGTTTCTGTCACTAACATGAAAATCTCTTGATGCTACAGACTCTGTGTTATCCCTTTGTTATTGCCAGCATGGGGCACATAGTAGTTGCATCACTTAGGAATTTTTCAGTTGAAATAACAGAAACTTAACTGGAGTAACTGAAGACCAGAGATTCGTCCTGACCTGAGGCGAGATTTGTCCCAATGCTCTCGATGACATCACGAAAGACTATTCTTTCCATGCCTCCTTGTCACTCTTCCTAGTGCTGTTTCCACTTATGGCTGCTTTCTCTTGGAGTTACAAGATGGTTGCCAGGGCCTGCAAGTGGCTACCAGGCTTCTCATATACCATGAGCAGAAGGGAGAACATTGGTTTCAGGAATCTTGGGAGAGTAAGAAAGCTTCTTTCTCAGAAGCCCTCAAAAACATCTCCTCCCATCACATTCACCCGAATCTGATCATATCTTCATCCTTGAAGGCCAAGAGCATGGGTTTGCCTATTGGCTGAGGTCAATTGGGTCAGACCTATAGCTGAATTTGCTGTTATCTTTCTCCCCTTACATGGGTTGCACAGAGAAGGAGGAAATTAGAATAAAACTAGCATACTGTTACTAAGAGAGAGGAAGAATGACTGTACTAAATATAAGAATTAAATCTTCCATTTTCAAAGG